>NC_037668.1:17690222-17836639 GCF_003255815.1 Theropithecus gelada | reverse complement strand
TCTCAGCTCACTGCAAGCTCCGCCTCCCGGGTTTATGCCATTCTCCTGCCTCAGCCTCCTGAGTAGCTGGGACTACAGGCGCCCGCCACCTCGCCCGGCTAGATTTTTGTATTTTTTTTTTGTAGAGACGGGCTTTCACCATGTTAGCCAGGATGGTCTCGATCTCCTGACCTTGTGATCCGCCCGTCTCGGCCTCCCAAAGTGCTGGGATTACAGGCTTGAGCCACCGCGCCCGGCCAAGCAGGTACAATTCTAGGGTGACTATATCTTAGGTCCTCAACTCCCACCCACAGCACCCTAGCTCCCCTTTGTTTGCCCTGAGCCTGAGTGGATGCACCAGTAGGTCTGAGTCCTTAATTAAAAGGTGTGGCAACACTTGCATCTCTACCCCCACCAAATGAATGTCAATAGTCAGTTGGCAAGGTTTAAGGGGAAAAGCACATATTTTGAAGTGAAACAAATCTGGATTGGATTTGAATCATGGAACCCCTGCTTACAGACTTCATTCAGCAAATGTTTATTGCAGTGATTCTATATACCCCACACTGTGCCAGACCCCGTAAATAAGGAAGAGACACAATACATATAAACCCTGGACAAATTATGCAAACTTGTGGGCCCCTGATTTCTCATCTAAAATGAGGTACTAGCTACTTCTTAGAGATGCTGGAAGAGATTTATGAGATAATATATGTAAATGTGCGCTACTTATATTATCATCATTGTTATTAATAGAAGTAACATGACATCAGTATTTTTCATATATTTTATTTATATAAAGGGGCAGAATGGGAAGGAAATAAAGTGCCGACCAAGTATACGTATTTTGAAGGCAGTGGGTGAAATACTTTACATTTGTTGATTCATAAAAATGAGCAAAGGAAAAACTACAAGCAACCTAAATATTCAACAGTGGTATAATGAATGGAATATTATACAGTCATTTAAAGTAATTATAAAGACTATGTAGCAACATAGAAAAATGTTCATTATATCATATTATGTAGAGAAAGTAGGTTACTGGGTGTAGGTCTGCAGATGCTGATTGCAGCTGTGTAAGTTCCATATGCATGAGCACAGCCACACACCAAAGTCAACAGTTGCTCTAGAAACATGGGCTTGTGGTGCTCCTTTGCTCTCTATCTGTCCAACTGTTTGTGTGCTGTTTCATTGTTTGTCACCTTATGTTTATAGGAGTACTTTTCTTGAGGTGCCCTCTTTGTCGGTATTTCCCTCTCTCCCATATGGCCTACCCATCAATTTTGAAAGGAAAAAATAAAGATATTTTCATGTTTGAAAGTCTTGGCAGGTAGCAAGACTTCGAGGAGGCATCAGTTGCATTAACTTCATTGCTGTTTTCTGAAAAATATATGGAAGAGTTATGCTTTGCACATAGCTTTTCAACTACACGTAGCAAATCTTCAGAAACTGCACTCAGAAATTAGAAACAAAGGCACTAGAAGCCCCCAGCAGCCCCCACGCACACTGTCCTCAGAGGGCACACTTTATGTCTCTAGGACACAAGCCAGCACAGGTTGGCTTTCCATCTATTCATGCATTTATTCTACCATCCATATGTCCATTATTTGATGTTTCACTGCCTGCCCATCCACCAATCCCATCCCTCTGTTTATCCATCCAACCACCCTTCCTTGGAAGGTCATCACCACAAAATTCCCTTATAAGAATTAGAGATTTTTTTTTGTTTCTCATCTTCAATTGGCTACTCATCTGAAAAGCCAAGGTCAAAGTTACTAAATGGGGTCAATGATGTAACAGGACATGAACCCAGGAGACATGCTTCTCATCTCCCAGTCCATGGTGGGCAGTTCAGCAGCTATTTCAGCCACTGGGCAGCCTCCTAAGGCCCATTTTGGGAACAATGGGTCCAGTAATCAGGCCACTATTTGTCATCAGGACCCGCCCTTGTCACAGCAAGGTTGCTGGCTGGAGCAAAATCTTCAAGGCATTTCAAGCATTTACCACCTAAATCTGTCACATGTTAGCCCTGTAGGTGGAGTGGGAGAGGCCTTGCAGTATGTACTTGTCAAGTTGCCAGACAAAACCTGCTTCAGTCAATTAAATAATGGGCTGTCATTACAGAAGACTGAATTGTGACCTTCTCAATCAAGTTTTAATTGGGGTTGATGAGGACAATCTACCCTGGACATTCTTATCTCGCATCAGACCATCACTGTTTAGAGTCCTCCTTTCATCCCTAAAATGGGTGTAGATGGGAAAACTGAGCCTGCATCCGCAGAGAGATGGGGATGTGTTCCTAGAGCAAATTTAAGAATTAACAAACACTTAATTGCGTGCTCTACATGAGGTCCAGTACCAGATGCTGAGAATCTAGATGCTGGAACAAACCAAGTACATTTCCTGCCTGTGAGGAACACGTAGACCTAGTGAAGAAAACAGTTATCATCAGTGTGGACAGGGCCATAACAGCAACAAGGACAGGGTGAGATGAAAGCACCCACATCTGCCTAGAGAGAATCCCAAAGGCTTCAGGGAAAGGGCATTGGAACTGGGCCTGGACAGCAGACACAGACATGCCTGTCCCCTGCTAGATAAGCCCAAGAGACACATGGAGGAGCAAGGAAAGGGTCCACCACAGCTCAGGGGTAGCTGGCAGCTTACACGGGGCCTCTGGGACAGCAGCCGCTCTCCTGCACAGTGGGGCACAGATTTGAAAATGTGAGCCACAGTAGGTCCTGCTGATTGTCTCCAGGACACACTTTAAACCATCATAACTCCAGATCGCTGTTTTTATTCATTTTTCCTAGAATAGATTCTTCTCACCTCACCTACCCCTGAAGCCCCACAACCTACTACTATACCATACTCACCTTTCAAGGCCCACCTCTCAGGTCACCTCTTCTATGAAGCCTTCCTGGAGGCTGATCCACTCCCAGACACCTCCCCTTTGCCCTCCCAGTGTTTTGTATCTAACTCCAGATTAAATTCCAGTTAGTTTGTGGAGCCTGTCTCCAGGGACCTCCATCTTTACATCCCCAGTGCCTGGCACACAGTAGGTACTCAATATCTGACTGCTGACAGACCAACCCCTCCCAGGATTGACTCACGCTGAAGTGACCCAGAAGCACCATCCAAACCCACTTCCCACAGGGCTGAGCTTGTTGTCATGGCAGGAAGCCACCAGTTAACTTAAGAGAAACCAGCCTGTGGAATTCAGCCAGCTCCCCAGCCAGTATGCCCCAGAGTAGCTGCCACCCAAAACCCATGCTGTATTTTCTAATGTTTACAGGAAACTTGGAGCTCACAGAGTACCAGTCAACAATCGGCCACCCAGCAAGCATGGGCTGAGTCCCCACTTTATGGGAGGCACCCTAGCACCAGTGACCCTTTAGTGGCTGGGAAGGGAAGTGGGAGGAACCTACTAGTCATCAAAGATGAGATTAGGTTGTTTATTTTTAATTAATTCAGAAAGCTGTGTGATTGATGTTATCTTCATTATATTCTTTCCTACCTTTCCCATGCTGAGCTTCTCTTACTAGTACAGCCAGATTTTTTTTTTAAGAAAAATTTTAAGGCAATCTGAGTGGAAAAGCAAGGAGGTCCTGAGTACGCGGGGAAAACAAAGGGTCACCAGTGCACTGAGCGGGAAGAGGGTGTGGGACTGCAGAGGTCTCTGAGGGCCAAGGGAGTGACGTTGCCACCAGCACAGGCCCCATGTGGCCAGCCTTCTTTAGTTGCTTTCTCTCCCTGCCCCAGCTTACCCCTTGTCCAACTCAAACTCTAAGACTGGGCCCTTCGGGATGTTCTGTCTGGTTAGTTATCTTGCTCTGCATGAGAACAAATGATTCTGCCTTCGTGTTCGGGAAAAAAAAAAAAACAGGAGTGGGGTGATTTTTTTCAAAGGAAACTTTATTTGGAAAACCAAAAGAAAAGCAAAACAAAAGAGAGCCACCAGGAAGGGGCTGAGGTAGAAAACTGTACCAAGCACAGAGTCCTTAGCCTAAACCATTTGAAGACCAACTGTCTTGGCTGCCATGTGGACTCGGGACCCAGCACCCTTCTGTGCAGAGATCCTTTGCCTGGCCCCCAGGTGCTGCCCCCATACCTTTACTGACGCAGTCCGGGGAGGTGAAAAGAAAGCACATTTGCTGTTTCTCAGCTGGGGGCTCTGAACAGAAGTCAATTCTAGCCACCCATTCCCCACTGGCGGCATCCCCAGACGCTCCTTGGTCTCCCTTCCAAGCCAGCGTCTCCCCACAAAAGAGCTGACTGGATTTTCTCTCCTCCTGCCTCTCTGTACTCCTACCAGGAGATGCCAGGGCTGGATTCCCCTGGTCTTTCCTGCTCTCAGGAGCCCTCACTGGTGCATTTCTCTGGTTTCCCTTCTCCGTTTCAGCCGCTGGTCAGCAGGCCACTGGGCCTGTCACCGGCCATCTTGGCAGTCATCCTTGTGGACTTTCCTCCCCAGACCCCCTAAGATCTGGTGCTGGTGCCTGTCCTGGCTCCTGTGCAGGACTTTCTAGAGCTTGTCTCACTGGCAAACCCTGCTCAAGGCCCAGCAGGCACTGCACACAACTGGGCAGTGGTGGTTATTTCTTAGCTCCCGGCCTAATCCTGTACCTTAAGGTCCACTGGGCATAGGTCCCTATCGTTTAGCTCTGCCCAGAGCCCCACTCGTCATGGCTGCTCTGCCTTCAGCTGTTCCTGTTATTCCTGATGTGAAACTCAGTGCTCCCACCCCACCCCCCCCCCCCAAAGTATGAAGACCTCTTTTTTGTTGTTGTTGTTGTTTTTTTGTTGTTGTTGTTGTTGAGACGGAGTCTCGCTCTGTCGCCCAGGCTGGAGTGCAGTGGCGCGATCTCGGCTCACTGCAAGCTCCGCCTCCCGGGTTTACGCCATTCTCCTGCCTCAGCCTCCCGTGTAGCTGGGACTACAGGCGCTGCCACCACGCCCGGCTAGTTTTTTGTATTTTTTAGTACAGATGGGGCTTCACCGTGTTAGCCAGGATGGTCCGCCCGTCTTGGCCTCCCAAAGTGCTGGGATTACAGGCTTGAGCCACCGCGCCCAGCCGGAAGACCTCTTTTCAAATCCCAGCTCTGCCATCTAACAGGCTACTGACTTGAACAAGTCTTTTGAACTTTCCAGGGAGAAGATACATCTGTAAAACAGGGAAAACCATAATAATTAACCCAAGGGATGGCACGAGAGACAATACAGGTAAAAATGCCTCGTAACTGTAGCCCTGTGCGCAGGTTGTTTTGTTGGTCTCTGCCACCGACTGATCGGTAGCTTCGCTGTCTGTCTTCACCACCTGAAACACATTCTCTCTCTGGTTCAGGACTGTGCCCTTCTCTCTGAATTCTGGCTGCTTTGCAGGCTTTCGGTTATCCCTCTGTCACCTATTTCCTGCTCAGTTAGTGGCATGCGAGGCCTTCCTGCTACACGTTGACTTGAACACTAGGTGGCAGCCTGACCCATATCTTGCTGGAGTAACTCCGCCCTCTGCCGGGATGGGAACCGAGACTCGAGGCTTCCACCCCAGCTACCCTTACAGCTGCCACACTCCACAACTGCTTTTTCTTCCATGGCTGTTGGCAGCAGAGCGCCAAGAAAGGCTCCCCGTTGCTAAACACAGGCCGAAGCCTTGGAGATGAGGGGAGATTTGAGCTGATCTGAAGTCCGCTCTTCTACCAGCTGGGGCTTCCTTTGTAGAACAAAGACTTATGAGACAGCCTTTGGTGGAGGGTGAAAGAAGCTGAGGCCTGGGCGGCCGCCGAGGACTTAGTATGGTGGTGACCTTTTAGCCCAGAAGGCAGCTTTGCCGACAGGGCCTGGAGTTCCCTGTGAACCCTGTGGCCCAGAGGACCTGCTGGGATCCTATTGCATCCGGGGATACAGGCTGATGTTTACCTTTCTCTACTGACTCCTTTCCCTCAACATACAAGCATGATCAAGCCTTTCCCATTTTAAAGTAATTCGTCCAACTTACCTCTCCTTTCATCATCCTCTCTCTTTGGCCTTACCATCTTTGCCAAATTTATTGAAAAGTGCTCTTTGCTCTCTCTTTCTTCATCACCTCCCACTCGCTTGTTAGACTACGCATTCTGACTCTCTTTCTCCTGCACTTCCAGGTCTGTTACTGAAGCAAATTTGGGGTCCACCTGCCCAACACAGCAAAGCCAAACACTGACATCAGGAGTGCAGACAGGGGTAAAGTGAGGCACTTATTGCAGGGTGCCAAGCAAGGAGAAGTGGGTAGCTCATGCTTAAGACCTGAACTCTCTGATGCTTGCAATCAAGGGTCTTTGAAGGCAGGGGAAATTTTCAGGAAAGCAGAAGTTACAGACAAAACTGTAAATCAGTACATGGAAGTTATACATTGTTTTGACCTAAAAAGGTGGGGTAACTTGAAGCCGGGTGGGAGTAGCAGGGAGGTGAAGGGGCCTTACGGGTCATAGGCAGATTCAAAGATTTTCTGATTTGCAATTGGTTAAGGGAAAGAAGATTTGTTTAAAATGTTTGGGACAGCAGAAAAACATGCTAGCTCTGGTCCATGGGCGTGACTTCCTCTAGGCCCCTAAAGAAGAACTTTAGGACAGAGAAGGATGGTCTGAGCTCAGTCCTCAGCAACCCCTTATCTGAGGTCCATGTGCCAGTGGATCCTGTAGGTTGGGATCTAGGTTTCTAGAAAGTAACTCAGGGACATATGTTAAGATGATATCTTTGGTTTCTGTAGGAAATGTAACATCCTGTGACTCTAACTTCCTTGGCTATTCTTTTAGGTTACTATCACCTTCTTGCTTATGAAGTTGCCCATTTATTTCTCAGAGCTAGCGAGGTGCCTGGAATTTCCCTTGAAGGAACTCAAGATTTTTCTTTATTTCCATGCTTGGAGGGTCCCACAGGATCCTAAAAGGGGTCCCTGCTCCATCTCAGGTCCACTGTCTCTGATACTGTCCGTGCTCTTATATGGTCAATGCCAAGCAACTTTCAGTCTTCATCTTACTGTGTCTCTTTGATTCTGGCCATATTTGTGTTCTCTCCTTGACACAATTCTTTCCCTGTTTTTCTCCAGTCCTCTTTAAAATGTTCTTGATCTGCTTTATACACTTCACTCAAACCCAATACTCTCAACTTTTTAACTAGGACTTCTGTACTGAAGATTTCCAAATCCTTAACTTAGGACCTGGCATTCTCAGTCAGTCCAATGCCCTATCTCCAGTTAACTCAACATGACCAAAACTGACCTCATCTCTCTGCCACCAGCCCTGATTCAACCAGTTCCTTCTCTGATTTCTGTCTCAGTGAAGAGCGTCACCAGGGACCCAGTGGTGGCCAAAGCCAGACCATTAAAAGTAATTGTTGATCCCTCTCTGCTCCACAACACCCACATCCACTTCATAGCCATGTCTTATCAATTCTACGCCCTTAAAAACCTCTCAAATCTCTCCCCATCCTTAGTCAAACTCCCCTGTCCAGGCCAAGTCTCTATCCTCTGTTTCCTGAATAATGGCAACAGACTCCTAACTGTTCTCCCTGCATTTGTTCCTGCCCCTTCACCACTGCATTGTCCTCACTGCAGACAGTGTCCTTTATAAAATGCAAAGCTAAACAAGTCATTTCATTTGTATGCTCAAAACCCTTTGGTGCCCTAGGGGTAGTGTCCAAACACTGTTGTAAGGCCCAAAAGACCTAACTCTGCCCACATTCTCCAGCCACATAGCTTAGCAACCTCCACCTCTCCCCCACTCCTCTCTATCCACCCCCATCAAAAGTGTTCCTGGGAATTCTCTGCTCTTGCCTTCCACCGCACCTTCTGTCTGAACTACTTCTTCTGCTGCCTCCTTTTTCTCCACTGAGACTCAGTTCAAGAATTGTCAACTTTCTAATCCTAATTCTGTGCTGGGTGCCCCTTCCCTGTACCTTTTGGTTAAAGTACTCAGGTTGTAATTTTGTGACTATATGTCACTTGACAATTCAGTTTCAGGGAAAGAACTGCATCTTTTTTATCTTTGGGTTGGTCCCCAGCACTAGGTTCACTACCTGACACTGAGAAGGGGCTAGACAGATATTTGATGGGTGGATAAATGGAAAAATGGAAAAGTATTTTCTAGAAAACGTTTCCTGCTTATTCAGATGTGATCTAGTATTTTGATTCCTCACCTTCACTGCAAGCCCACGCGGTATCCATTAAATGAAGCCAAACCCAAGACCTCAAAATGATCCAAAGCAATGCAACTGGATGCTTTCTCCAGACCCAGGTGCTGGAACATCTTTGGTAGGTTCACTACTAAAAAGTTTAGGCACTGTCTCCTGCCTCACTCCTGAGTAGAATCAGCCACTGGCAGGATGCCAGCTTTGCTCTCATTTCAGCCTAGAGGGATTGCTCTTGCCAGACCAAGGAGACAAGAACTGCTGCTAAGCACTGTAACCAGACAGCACAGCCACCCTCTCTGCAGTTTGTCCCTTGCAGGAGAAGGAACCTCTGAGCATGCTCGTGTCTGCCTGGAGAAATACAGAACAGGAGCACAGAATGCAGAGCCCCCACTAATAATTTAAATGAGATGCAAACACAGTCTTAAGGATAGAGAGTTCTCATTCCTATTAATGATGATAACAAAGCAGCTATAATATCACCAACAGTGCTGCCTTAGATTTGCTGGGAATATTTTACAGGCTGAGTCTTTGTTCATACTCTCCTCTGATTGTTTTCCCCACCGTACTGCTTATCCATCCTTCAAGACCCTGATGGAAATACACAATCTGAGAAGCCTTCCCAGGACCACCCACCCCAGTCTGAATTAACAAGTTATTTTTTCCATGCCTCTGTAGTACATTGTTCACATTTCTTTTACAATACTGATCTCAAATTGTGTTTCTTATGCCTGTGTCTTTCTTATGTTTTTGTCTGTGTCCCTGACAAAGTTATAAATGCCCAGCAGAAAGGAAATATGGTTTGTCTATGTCTGCATATCCCTTGATTCCAGTCCTACATTCCAGGCATTTGATAAATGTCCATTGAATGAATAATAATTGTCAAATCATTACAAAGCAACAGGCAGAAAACTAGGTTCATAAGTTCAAAGAGAATGGAGAAAATAGGATTGCTCACGTGGGTAGAGCTCATCTGGGAAGATTTCCTGAAAGAGGTGTGGCTGGATAAGACTGTACAGGTTTGGGCTGACAAGCATGAACCCTAAGTCTCTGCATGATCCTGACTGTCATCTTAACTTCTGGGAGGGAAAGGCCAGGCTTTACTCCTTCCTTATCCGCCTTTGCTTCCCACCCCAATATAGGATAGCAGCAGAAGAGTTGAGTGGTTAGACATGTGGGCTCTCAAGACAGACTGTCTGGATATGTAGCCTAGCTCAGCCACTTAACAGCTGTGCAAGCTTGAGCTGACAACTTCACCTCTCTGGTCTCAGTTTTCTCATTTGTAAAGTAAGGATAACATAATACCTACCTCACTGGATTATGTAATAACTAAACAAGTTAATCTATATAAAGCATTTACAAGGTGCCTAAAACTAATCTCAATGCTTTATGTAGATTAACTCACTTAATCTTCACACAGCCCAATAACATTGGAAGTTTTCATATTTACTTTAAGGGTGAGGAAACTGAGATGCAGAGAAGTACACTATTGTGAGATTAGGTTGGGGAGGTCAAAGTTAATATGATGGTCTTAGCATAGCCTCCCCAAACATGTCAAACATTCCCCAAACATGACTAACTTGGACCCGCCCACCCCAAACCAACCAGCACTTCCTCTAAAGAGCCAGAACCACAGACAGAGCTCTAAATAATAACTTTCCTAAAAAAAAAAGACATACAAATGGCCAGCAGGTATATGAAAAATGTTCCACATCACTGTCAGAGAAATGCAAATCAAAACCACAATGAGATATCACCTCACTCCAATTAGAAAAGCTATTATTAAAAAGACAAAACATAACAGGTGTTGGTGACGATGTAGAGAAAAGGGAACCCTACACACTGCTGGTGGGAATGAAAGCTAGTACAGCTACTATGGAAAACAGCAAGGAGATTTCTCAAAGAGCTAAAAATAGAATTACCATTAAATTCAGCAATTTTACTACTGAGTATCTACCCAAAGGAAAAGAAATCAAAGAGATACCTGCAGTCACATGTTTATTGTAGCACTATTCCCAGGAGCAAATATATGGAATCAACCTAAGTGTCTATCTACAGATGAATGGATGAAGAAAACGTGGTATATACACACAATGCAATACTCCTCAGTCATAAGAAAGAATGGAATTGTGTCATTTGCAGCAATGTGGATGGAACTGAAGGTCATTATCTTAAGTGAAACAGCCAAGCACAAAAAGACAAATATCATGTCTTCTCATTCATATGTCAGAGCTAAAAAATTTGATCACGTGGAGGTAGAGAGAAGAAAGGTAACAGAAATTAGGAAGGGTGTGAGAAGGGATAGGGAGGAAGATGAAGAGAAATGGGTTAAAGGGTACAAACGTATAATAAGATAGGAGGAATATTTTCAATATTTAATAGCAGAGT
This sequence comes from Theropithecus gelada, assembly GCF_003255815.1. NCBI lineage: Eukaryota > Metazoa > Chordata > Mammalia > Primates > Cercopithecidae > Theropithecus > Theropithecus gelada. The sequence continues at coordinate 17,826,115 of NC_037668.1, read as the reverse complement.
AGGGTGACTATAGTTAACAAAAATGTATTGTACTCAGGTGAGAGATACTCTAAGTACCCTGACTTGCTCACTATCCATTATGTACGTGTAACAAATGTACTGCATAAATTTTTACAAATAAAATAATAACTTTGCTTTTGTTAAAATTCATAACCATCCACAAGACACTTTTCCATTTCATCCTTACTACATGCCTATGAAAGAGCCACTGCCCCTGAATTTTCCAGATGAGCACCCAATGCCCAGAGAGATGGTGGGACTCACCTGAGATGGCACACTGGAGTAGGAGAAGCTGGCCTCAACAGCCGGCACTGTGCCCTCTGCCTCATCCAGAGCTCCTCCAATAGCCAGAGCAGCTTCCAGGCCAGAGGTTGGACGATAGGGCATCAGACAGGTGGTAGCAGCCCCAAACCCTTCTCCTTCTCAAGCATATCCTCTGTTCCGGTAGCTGAACAACTTGTCCTCCAGATGAAGCAGCATCAGCCTCTGCCCAGAGCCCACTGTGGCAGCTGGGGCCTGGCTCAGAGGTACCACCATCTAGGTCAGCGAGTTTATAAAAAGGCCACTGGCCAGGCACAGTGGCTCACACCTGTAATGCCAGCACTTTGGGAGACCAAGGTGGGAGGATCACTTGAGCTCAGGAGTTTGAGACCAGCCTGGACAACATGGTTAAACCCCATCTCTACTAAAAATACAAAAATTAGCTGTGCTTGGTGGCGGGTGCCTGTAGCCCCAACTACTCGCAAGGCTGAGGCAGGAGAATCGATTGGACCTGGGAGGTGGAGGTTGCAGTGAGCCGAGATCCCACCACTGAACTCCATCCTGGGTGACAAAGCAAGACTCCGTCTCAAAAAAAAATAATAAATAAAATTAAATTTAAAAAATAAAAATAAAAAGACCACTATGACTCTAGGGCCTAGAGATGACAGAAAACAAAGGAAATCATGATCAGAGCCTAAAGAAAAATGTGTTTAAAAGTAATTTCCAAAATAAAATAATTTAGTTTGGAAGACTGTAGTTAAGTTTCCATCTCCAGGAAAAATAGACAAAGAAAATAGGCAAAAAATACAAAGGCCAACAAACACTGAAAAAAAAAATGTTCTACTCACAGTCAATGAAAGGATTTAAATCACAGCACTGAGATACCATCTATTAAAGTGGCAGCTTTTAAAGCTTATAGTTCCTCATATCGGTGAGTTTTTAGGGGCTGAGCATTCATTGGAGTATAAATTGAAATCACTTTTTGAGAGAGTAATTTGGTCTGTTGTACATAAAAGCCTCAAACTTACTAATATTATTTGATCCCTCAATTTTATTCTAGGTATTTAAAGAAAACATTTAAATTAAGCCTAAATATATATATTTAAGAATAGTCATATTGTGTGGTTTGTTTGTTCGTTTGTTCGTTAGATGAACTCTTGCTCTGCCACCCAGGCTGGAACACAGTGGCACCATCTCGGCTCACTGCAAGCTCCACCTCCCAGGTTCTAGACAGTCCCCTGTCTCAGCCTCCCAAGTAGTTGGGATTACAGGCGTGGGCCACCATGCCTAGCTAATTTTTGTATTTTTAGTGCAGAAGGGGTTTCACCATGTTGACCAGGCTGGTCTCAAACTTCTGATTTCAAGTGATCTGCCTGCCTTCGCCTCCCAAAGTGCTGGGATTATAGGTGTGAGCTACTGCACCTGGCCTCATGTTGTGTGTTTTATAAAATAAAAAAAAAAAAAAAAAAACCGGCTAAGAAACTAAAAAGTGGAATAATTAAATATGTAATGGCACCTCCATTCGGTAGAATTCTTTAGTACCACTAAAAATGATGTTGAAAAGTTGAAGACTATATAATAATCTTTAAAAACCTGGTTTTGTTTTACTATGTGTGTTAGTCCACTTTCACGCTGCTGATAAAGACATACCTGAAAAGTTCCACATGGCTGGGGAGGCCTCAGAATCATGGCGGGAGGCAAAAGGCACTTCTTACATGGTGGCAGCAAGAGAAAAATGAGGAAGAAGCAAAAGCAGAAACCCCTGATAAACCCACAAGGTCTTGTGAGACTTATTCACTATCACAAGAATAGCACAGGAAAGACAAGCCCCCGTGATTCAGTTAACTCCTCCTGGGTCTCTCTCCCACTGCACGTGGGAATTCTGGGAAATAAAATTCGAGTTGAGATTTGGGTGGGGACACACCCAAACCATGTAATTCCACCCCTGGCCCCTCCAAATTGGTTTACACATTTTAAAACCAATTATGCCTTCCCAACAGTCCCCCAAAGTCTTAATTCATTTCAGCATGAACCCAAAAGTCCACAGTCCAAAGTTTCATCTGAGACAAGACAAGTATCTTCCGCCTATGAGCTCATAAAATCAAAAGCAAGCTAGTTACTTCCTAGATACAATGGAGGTACAGGTATTGGGTAAATACAGCCATTCCAAATGGGACAAATTGGCCAAAACAAAGGAGTTACAGGGCACATGCAAGTCTGAAAATCCAGTGGGGCAGTCAAATTTTAAAGCTCCAAAATGATCTCCTTTGACTCCAGGTCTCACATGCAGGTCACGCTGATGCAAGAGTTGGGTTCCCATGGTCTTGGGCAGCTCTGACCCTGTGGTGTTGCAGGGTACAGCCTCCCTCCCAGCTGCTTTCATAGGCTGGCATTGAGTGTCTGTGGCTTTTCCAAGTGCATGGTGCAAGATGTTGGTGATCTACCATGTTGGGGTCTGGAGGATAGTGGCCCTCTTCTCACAACTCCAGTAGGTAGTGCCCCAGTAGGAACTCTGTTTGGGTGCTCCAACTCCACATTTCCCTTCTGCACTGCCCTAGCAGATGTTCTCAATGAGGGCCCTGCCCCTGTAGCAAACTTTTGCCTGGGCGTCCAAGTGTTTCCATACATCTTCTGAAATCTAGACAGAGGCTCCCAAACCTTAATTCTTGATTTTTGTGCACCTGCAGTCTCAATACCTTGTGGAAGCTGCCAAGACTTGGGGTTTCCACCCTCTGAAGCCAGAGTCCAAGCTCTACGTTGGCCCCTTTCAGCCACAGCTGGAGTGACTGGGACACAGGGAACCAAGTCCCTAGGCTGCACACAGCTCAGGGGCCCTGGGCCCAGCCCACAAAACCACTTTTTCTCCTGAGCTTCTGGGCCTGTGATGCGAGGGGCTGCCATGAAGTTCTCTGACATGGCCTGGAGACATTTTCCCCATGGTCTTGGGATTCACATTAGGCTCGTTGCTACTTATGCAAATTTCTACAGCCAGCTTGAATTTCTCCCCAGAAAATGGGTCTTTCATTTCTATCACATTGTCAGCCTGCAAATTTTCCAAACTTTTGTGCTCTGCTTGCCTTATAAAACTGAATGCCTTTAACAGTATCCAAGTCACCTCTTGAATGCTTTGCGGCTTAGAAATTTCTTCCACCAGATACCCTAAGCCATCTCTCTCAAGTTCAAAGTTCCACAAATCTCTATGGCATGGGCCAAATGCCACTAGTCTCTTTGCTAAAACACAACAAGAGTCACCGTGCTCCAGTTCCCAACAAGTTCCTCATCTCCATCTGAGACCACCGCAGTCTGGATTTTATTATCCATATTGCTATCCGCATTTTAGGCAAAGCCATTCAACAAGTCTCTAGGAAGTTTTGAACCTTCCCACATTTTCCTATCTTATTCTGAGCGCTTCAAACTGCACCAATCTCTGCCTGTCTCCCAGTTCCAAAGTCACTTCCACGTTTTCAGATATCTTTTCATCAATACCCCACTCCTGATACCAATTTACTGTATTAGTCCATTTTCACTCTGCTGATAAAGGCATAACTAAAAAGTTCCACATGACTGGGGAGGCCTCCGAATCATGGCAGGAGTCAAAAGGCACTTTGTACATGGTGGCAGCAAGAGAAAAATGAAGAAGGAAGCAGAAACCCTTGAAAAACCCATCAGATCTTGTGAGACTTATTCATTGTCATGAGAATAGCATGGGAAAGACTGGCCTCCATGATTCAGTTACATCCCCCTGGGTCCCACCCACAACACGTGCGAATTCTGGGAGATACAATTCTAGTTGAGATTTGGGTGGGGACACAGCCAAACCATATCACTATGTAAAAATCAAGTAAAATAAACTTTGTATTGTATATAGAATAATCCCTATGTTACATAAAAATATATGTATTTAATATACCTTCACTATGATGATCTAGCCTGTAATTATCAGTGCCTATATCCTCTCTACAGCTTGTGGGGACAGATATTATTATTTTTTTTGAAAAAAGCAATCTGAGGCTTGTTAGTGCTTGGATATATACAAGACATACTTCCAAGTTGCAAAGACATATTTCCAAGTATGAGCAAAACAAATACATGCATCCTTCATGGCAGAGCAGAGCTGGCCCTTCCCCAGATGACACACCTCAGGGACTTCACCTTACCTTGCAGTGTTCTGTGTTTGTTTTTCCATGTGAGGCAGCAACGGGTTCAAAGAGAGACCATCTGAGCACAAGTGATGGGTGTGGCACATCCAGGGAGATCAAGCACCAGGCCAGATGCAGAGACCTGACCTGTGAGCCAAGTCTGGGAACCCGAATCTAGAAGGCAGTGAGCACATCCTTCCCCAGTTAGGACTTCATCCATAGTAAAACTGATGATCTTCTTTCAATTTAGATCTTAGGAACTGACAGCAAAAATAATTAAAAGTGACAGAACCCACAGCGTTGTATAAATTATTTGATAGAAGTATTAGCTTAAGAAAAATTGTATTCACAATAGATTTTGAAATAATTTACAAAGCACTTATGGGGTTGACATGAATCCCACCTCACTGGGGAATTGGTAAATCATGTAAATGTTATCCTCTCTGGATTTGCTTCTTGTGTGATTCTGATTCTGTGTCAACTGTTGTCAACATATGCCCAAATATTCATAGCTTTGTCCCATAGCTGTTACAGAAGTGGCAGAGACTTGTCTGTTCTTTTTGAACTTTTGAAATGAACTTTTCTGTTCATTTGCAGTCACAATTTTGGAATTTTCATCAACTACTCTGGTCCTACTTTGCACCTGAACAGAGAAGTGCATGTTGAAACTTAAGTAGATTATCTTTTACAGGTGAACACATGCACTTTATTATTCAGCGATGTTACATTACAAAACCTCCCTCATGATCATAGGAGCCTCTGGGTTTTCTGTTTAACCATATCAAGTCTTCTTATTTTAGGACTTTTAGCCAGCTCTGAAGAGCTGGTTATCTTTTGCCATCAGCGCTCTTGTCTCCATCTTCATGATTGGCATCATATATATTGTCTTCTGAGAGTCTACTGTTATCAGTCACCAGGAAAACCTTTCAAGATTCACCAGTTTATTTAATCTACATACAATCCATGAAGGAAAAAGTATTATATAACCTCCATTTTCAGAGAAGAGCCCAAAGCTCAGCGAAGTCAAGGATGTGTCCTAAGTCACTGAGTTCATAAGGGGAGGAGCCAGACTATATCCTGAGTTCAGTTGGCCTGCAAAGTCCTCAGTTTCCATTGGAACAACAACAGCAACAAAAGTCATGCCTGGCCAAGGACAGGCTAAGAGGATAACAATTGAGAAGCAAAGAAGGAGGCTCCAAGTTCTTACAGGCTCTGAGTCCCTTTCTAAAGGGTTGAAATAGGCTATCATCTGTGATGCTACATGGAGTTCCAGGGCACCACACTCCTGCCTCAAAGAACTGCTTCTGAGGTCTTGCCTTTATGTGGGACCACCCTAGCCCATGCTCATAGTCTTCAATGTCCTTGTTCCTGCCTTAGTGAGAGGACTGTGAAACAGGCCCTCACATTGAAAAAAGCGCTTTACCTACCACTTATGGGCATTCATGTTCCCCACCTTACCCCAAATCCACTATGGAGGCAAATTTGCATAGTAAGAAGCCCACTGAGCCAGGATTTTAAAAAACACAGCTCCAGTTCAGTTGATGTAGGGCAAGTTCTTGACTTCACTCAGGAAGAAATTCAAAGCCAGTCGTGGAAGAAAGCAGCTTTATTGAAGTGGCAACAGTGTTACAGCTCTCTGACTGCTCCTGTGGAGGGCTACCCCATTGCCAGTGCACCCAGAGTAGCAACAGGGTGTGGGGTGCAGTCATATTTATACCCACTTTTAATGATATGCTAATTAAGGGGTGGGTTATTCAGAAATAGCTAGAAAATGAGTGGTAACTTCTCAGTGTTGCCCTGGAATGGGGTGTTAACTTATAGGTGTTGTCACGCTATTGGTAAACTGTCATGGCACTGGTGGGAGTGTCTCATGGTGATGGACAGAAAGAGCAATGGGAGATGCTCTCAGTGTCTCTTCCCTGTTTTAGCCAGTCTCCAATCTGGTCCAGAGACAAGTCCCACCTGCCTCTTACCTCATTATCTCCCCCAAAAGTGGTCAGTATGACTTTGGACATGTCGTTTTACCTCTTTGAAACTCAAGTTCCTCCTGTGAAATATGGGAAGAAGAAGAACCTTTCAGGGTATGAGATGTAAAGGTGTCATGTGCAAAAGTCACCTCAGCACCGTGGTGGGCACACAATCTTTTTTATTTTTTTTGAGATGGAGTTTCCCTCTTGTTGTGCAATGGCACAGCCTCTGCTCATTGCAACCTCCACCTACCGGGTTCAGATGATTCTCCTGCTTCAGCTTACCAAGTAGCTAAGATTACAGGCATTTGCCACCCCACCTGGCTAATTTTTTTGTATTGTATAAGTAGAGATGGGGTTTTACCATGTTGGCCAGGCTGGTCTCGAACTCCTGACCTCAGGTGATCTGCCCGCCTCAGCCTCCCAAAGTGCTGGGATTACAGGCATGAGCCACCATGCCCAGCCTGGCACATAATCTTTGCACCATCCACAGCTGCTGAGCTTCAAGCCAAGCCTCCATCTCTTCATCAGTAAATGAACTGACTGTTTAGGTCTAACAGTTGCATCTATACCCTGTTGAACTCCTCAGCACCTCCTCTGAAGTGTCTCCTAATGCTCCTTTTCAGGACATCCATTTCACCTGAATTTTGCTAAGCCCTGAGTGAAGCTTTAGCTGATGGATCTTGGCCTCTGTGAGCCAGGCACTGTCACCATCCAGACTTCCAGGCCTTGCCTGTAACCAGCTCCTTTCAGTAGTCAGTGTCTCAGACCTAGTTGTCAGGCCCACCCTGGAGAAAAGTGACTTGTGTCTTGGCCACTGCTGCCACTTCATCAGCCTATGTCTGAAAAATAATAGCACGCACATAGTGTCAGGCATGTATTCCATATGCAGCAATGGTTGGCAGGCACATGGATTTGTGGAACCTTTACAATAAGGCCACCAAGCACCTGAAAACTTCAATTCAGGAAAGGGATTGAAATCAGGTTCTTAGCACTCACATGGAAAGACTGGATACCCAGATCAGCCACTGTTGGGAGTAGGCCCCCAAAATCTGGCCATAAGCTGGCCCCAAAATTGGCCATGAACAAAATCTCTGCAGCACTGTGACATGTTCATGATGTCCATGATGCCCACACTGGAAGGTTTTGGGTTTACCGGAGTGAGGGCAAGGAATACCTGGCCCACCCAGGGTGGAAAACAGCTTAAAGGCATTCTTAAAGCACAAACAATAGTGTGAGCAATCTGTGCCTTAAGAACGTGCTCCTGCTGCAGATAACTGGCCAGATCCATCCCTTTATTTTGACCCATCCCTTTATTTCCCATAAGGAATGCTTTTAGTTAATCTGTAATCTGTAGAAACAATGCTTATCACTGGCTTGCTCTTCATAAACATGTGGGTAAATCTCTGTTCGAGGCTCTCAGCTCTGAAGGCTGTGAGACCCCTGATTTCCCACTTCACACCTCTATGTTTCTGCGTGTGTGTGTGTGTGTGTGTGTGTGTGTCTTTAATTCCTCTAGCGCTGCTAGGAGACCCCCAAGCTGGTCTCAGCAAGTGGTCCCCAACGTGGGACCTGGAACCCAAGTCGAAGTGTTGCTGGAGCAACTGTTGGAAAATGTGGAACTAAGCTGGAGGACACCCAAGTACTCTTAAAGCATTCCCCGTGGTGAGTAAGAAGGGGAATTAGGGAGCATCACGGTAGCAATGGGACAAGTGTGGGCTCTAGTTCGTTCCACCTTGGAACATTTTCACACTAAAGATGAGGAGGAAGGAGAGCATAACGAAGTAACAGAAGAGGTTACAGAGCAGGTTTGTTTGCCAGCTAAAGCTAAAGCAGCAAAGGAGGGAGAGGTTCATCCCTACCCTTCTGCACACCCTCATTATTATTTTGAAGAAAAAGAGTGGCCTGACCCTCCAGATCTTTCTTTTCTGGAGGACACTGGGTGAAAAGTAGTTGCCCCAGTGACTGTTCAAGCAGCACCTCCAGCGACCACTTTCAGTTCTATTCAGGCAGGAATTCAGCAAGCTAGATGAGAGGGTGATTTAGAGGCTTGACAATTCCCTGTTAGAATACACCCCCTAGATCTGTGCCTTAAGGACATGCTCCTGCTACATTAGAGCCTTTTCCTTTTAAATTACTCAAAGAGTTTAAACAAGCTATTAATCAATAAGGACTAGGTTCTCCTTTTGTAATAGGACTGTTAAAGAATGTTGCTGTTTCCAGTCAGATGATTCCTACTGACTGGGATGTTCTTACTCGAGCTTGTCTAACTCCTGCTCAGTTCTTACAATTTAAAATTTGGTGGGCAGATGAAGCTTCCATTCAGGCTGCTTACAATGCCCAGTCCCAACCTCAAATTAATATAACTGTAGACCAACTTTTGGGGATTGGCGGCTGGGCTGGTTTAGATGTACAAGCAGTCATGCAGGGTGATGCCATAGAACAGCTTAGAGGAGTGTGCATTAGAGATTGGGAAAAAGTCACTTCTGGTGGAGAAAAATACCCTTCCTTTGGTGCTGTAAAACAGGGACCAAAAGAACCATGTGCAGATTTTATATCTCAGTTACAGGAGTCTCTTGAAAAGGTGATTGAAGATTTGGCTGCTCGGGATATAGTGTTACAGTTATTAGCTTTTGACATTGCGAATCCCGATTGCCAGGCTGCTCTGTGACCTATTAGAGGGAAAGCACATTTAGTTGATTGTATCAAGGCCTGTGATGGTATTGGAGGTAATCTGCATAAAGCTACTCTGTTGGCACAGGCAATGGCAGGACTGAGAGTGGATAAAGGAAATACTCCATTTCCTGGAGCTTGTTTTAACTGTGGGAAGCATGGTCATACTAAAAAAGAATGTAGAAAAAATCAGCAAGTCAGGACGCCAGATAGGAGAAAAAAGAAAACTGCTGAGCCTAAAATATGTCCAAAATGCAAAAAAGGAAAACACTGGGCTAATCAGTGTCATTCTAAGTTTGATAAAGATGGGAACCCAATTTCAGGAAATGCCATGAGGTGCCCATCCCGGCCCCATTCCAAACTGGGCTTTTCCAGCTCAGGCCATTACCTCACCCCTGTCCAATGTCTGTTCCCCACCACAGCCAGTAGTGCCGCAGTAGATTTATGCTGCACAAAAGCTGTGAGCCTTCTGCCTGGGGAACACCTGCAAAAGGTCCCAACAGGAGTCTGTGGACCCTTGCAAGCAGGAATGATAGGATTACTTTTAGGAAGGTCTAGTTTAAGTTTAAAAGGGGTACAAATACGACAGGAGTCATTGACTCAGATTACAATGGGGGAATTCAAATTGTTATATCTACTTCTGTTCCCTGGAAAGCAGAGCCAGGAGAGCATATAGCACAGCTCCTGATTGTGCCTTATGTGGGAATGGGGAAAAGTGAAATTAAACAAACAGGAGGATTTGGAAGCACAAATAAACAAGGCAAGGCAACTTATTGGGTAAATCAAATTACTGATAAACATCCTACCTGTGAAATAACTACTCAGGGAAAGAAATTTAAAGGTTTGGTAGATACAGGAGTGGACATTTCAATCATTTCTCTACAGCACTGGCCGTCCACATGGCCAATTCAACCCGCTCAATTTAACATAGTTGGAGTTGGTAAAGCCACTGAAGTATATCAAATTAGTTATATTTTGCATTGTGAAGGGCCTGATGGACAACCTGGGACTATTCAACCAATTATAACTTCGGTACCTATAAATTTATGGGGGAGAGATTTGTTACAACAACGGGGAGCACAAGTTCTAATTGTAGACCAATTGTCTGAGGAAGAGATTCCAGGAGGTTCCTGAGGACTCCCCGGTTGCAGCCATGTCAAGAGTGATGCTGAGGAGGACCTCAACTGTCATGAGCAACACCTGTTGAACACAACCACCCACCTGGGGACAGATCAAGAAGCTGTCACAGATGGCAGAAGAAAACCTGAGGAAAGTGGGACAACCAGTCACAATACGTAATTTAACAATAGCTATGATAGCGGTGATCGCCATTGCCATGAGTATTCCTTCAATAAGGGCTGGCACAGAGAACAATTATACTTATTGGACATTTTTATCAATCTTGGCTGGCAATAATGCCTGGATGTAATCACTTTATGACACAGTTACACATGCTTTCTGGTCTCAGTATTTACCATAATAAATCTGCTCCTATAATTGAGGCATACTGCCCTCAAAAACCTATTTGTAGACAGGATTGGACCCAGTTAGAAAAAATGAACGTACTTGTTTAGGAAGATTGCATTGCAGAACAGGCAGAGGTGCTGCACAACAATTCCTATGGACTCTATTAATTGGTCCCCTAAAGGGATGTTAAGCTTGAATTGTACCTCTCAGTCTGCGTGCCATGGCCACACTATGTTCAACTGGTCTGAACAAAATGGTCAGATGGTAGAAATGGTAAGACGTACAGCAAGAGTTCCTATTATCTGGAAACATGGTGGTATAGTGGCACATCAACCTCAAATGATATGGCCCATTGTAGGAGCTAAAGATAAGAATTTGTGGAAACTATTAATAGCTCTTAATAAGATCAAAATTTAGGAAAGAATAAAAAAGCATCTAGAAGGACACTCTACAAACTTGTGTTTGGATATTGCAAAATTAAAAGAAAAAATATTTAAAGCATCCCAGGCACACCTGACCTTAATGCCAGGAACTGGAGTGCTTGACAGAGCTGCAGACAGATTAGCAGCTAGTAAGCCATTAAAATGGATAAAAACACTTGGAAGCTCTGTGATTTCAATGATGATTGTGCTTTTAAACTGTGTTGTTTGTCTTCGTATAGTCTGCAGATGTGGATCCTGACTCCTGCAAGAAGTGGCTCACTGCGACAAACCTGTCTTTGCTTTTATCGCTTTGCAAATCAAATAAGGGGGACATGTTGGGAATAGGTCCCCAAAATCTGGCCATAAACTGGACCCAAAACTGGCCATAAACAAAATCTTTGCAGCACTGTGACATGTTCATGATGCCCATGATGCCCACGCTGGAAGGCTGTGGGTTTATCTGAATGAGGGCAAGGAACACCGGGCCCACCCAATGTGGAAAACCGCTTAAAGGTGTTCTTAAACCACAAACAATAGCATGAGTGATCTGTGCCTTAAGGACATGCTCCTGCTGCAGATAACTAACCAGACCTATCCCTTTATTTCAGCCCATCCCTTTATTTCCCATAAGGAATATTTTTAATTAATCTATAATCTATAGAAACAATGCTTATCACTGGCTTGCTGTTCATAAACATTTGGGTAAATCTCTGTTTGAGGCTCTCAGCTCTGAAGGCTGTGAGACCCCTGATTTCCCACTCCACACCCTATATTTTTGTGTGTGTGTCTTTAATTTCTCTAGTGCTGCTGGGTTAGGGTCTCCCCGACTGAGCTGGTCTCAGCAAACCACTGCCTCAGAGAGTCCCATACAGCTCTATGCCAATAACTACTTACTGCAAGGCTGACTGCAAGGCTGTGTCTAGCTTTCGGCAACACAAAAGTTGTATGAGTTGAATATTACTTCTTTATGTTCCATGGAGAACTATATTTTCACTTCAGAATGATCTGAAAACAATGGCTCCTAACATTAGCTTTATATTCCTTTGTTCTGAAATAGTGAGGATATATAAACTAATACAAAAGTAACTGAAGAAAGTCTTTAGTAAATCCTTTTGGGGGGAAAAAGGACAGTTGTGAAATACTGCTCACTGTTTTTTCTAATTCTGTTTTTGGATTTTCCAAGGCGTGTGTTATTATTCACAGATTATGCCTCTTAAATGATAGAATGAGTGATCCATTGGAATAGTAATGTCATGCCCATTCCTCTTCTTGGTCTTCAAAAGGATTATTCACTACTGCTTTAAATAACAACAACAATAATGTTGTAGGGTTCATCAGTTTACAATGTGCTTTTACACACAGGGTATATTTTTAATCTCACAATAACCATTTGGTGTAAACAAAGGTTATCCCTATTTTATGGATAAGGAAACTCAGGCTCAGAGAGCTTAAGAGACTTCTCAAATCATGCAGCCAGTTACACTGTGAAGCCGTGTTGGTCTCTGCACTTCTGGAGATGCGAGCCATGCCTGTGTGTCTTCTAATCTTCCCCAAACTGGCTTTATCAACGTGGTCTGAAGAAAATTAATGCTCATGTTTAACAATAGTCAGTGGCCTCCAGAATAACCTCATAGGCCCTTAGTACTCAGCACCCAACTCTCTTCCTATTAAATAAGAACTATATCTCCAACCCCCCAAAGTAACTTCCCATTTAATGGCTTTCACCTTTGCAAGACTTTGGTGTTCCCTTTTTACTCAGTTTGCTGAGAACACCTTGTCATCACCATTTAATCTTGGATACCAAAACTCCCTGGAAGGGATAGGTGCTTTGATTAATGGAGAAAGACTTAGGTAAAAACTGACCAACCCTAGTGGAGACCTGTACCAACAGGTTTGTAGTGTTAAAGCCAGCACAAATCCAGTCCATCCTGATTAGAGCTGCATTGGAGTTTTTTTTTTTTACGAACTCGCTCCTGGGATCCCCTTTTGGCTTTGGATGTGGAGGTATCCCCTCTATCCCCATAAGCATAGGAATGAAGCCCAGGGGCTCTAAAGGGGTGGAAATATGGGGCCAGGCATGGTTTAAGTGACATAGCACCCAGTCCTTATGTTTTCCGGAGAAAGCTGTGCTCTCCTGAGAAATGGGCAATGCTTTCATATCAAGTCATTACACATTACCGCAAAACAGCCTTGTCCTCAAAAAGGGAGATGATCTAGAAAAGATGATAAAGCAAATAGACAACCAATGGTAATGATGGTAGAGTAAAATAGATGCTGTGAAATGTACCAACAAAAGAATATTTGGAGCAAGTGAATATGTTTGCAGAAGACTTCATCGGAGTGGGTTGATCTGGAAATATATTATGGAGGAAGTGCTATTGGAGCTGTTCTGAATGGATGGGGGGTCTTTGCATAGAGGAGATGGAGAGAAAGCATTCAAGGCCAGAAGAAGGGCTGCAGGAAGTCAAGAAGGCAGCAGGAGTTGGATCTTTGCAGGGAATAGTAGGCCCATACTTTGACCAGAGATTATGATAGGAATAAGGACACAGTGAGAAAATTAGTCTGTTTCCTTTACATTTAAGTTGATAAACTTTTGGCACTACCAGGAATTTGTAGGGTTCTGAGAAGGAGAAGAGGTGAAGTAGGAAAAGGAGCTCACTGCTCCTGCCATGATTTTTCTTCTTTTCCCCTTGGGAAAAAAAGAGCTTGGAACCTTCCAGTTTGCAGGTTCTAGGAGTTCTGCCTATGGATTGGACACCTATATCTAGGATATGCAGAGTCCCTACTAAATGGCAGATTCCAGTTCTTCTGGCGAAACCAAGGATACTAACAATCATGTTAGCCATGTGCCTGCTGCCTAGATCAGAACTCAGAGAAACTGCAGGGTCAACACAACCTGTCCGTTCAGGGATTAGGCCCAGATGTCCTGAGAGATACTCACTAAGCCACTGGAAACTGTGTCAACAGGTGTGTCTCCAATATCTGCCTAATCCTCCCTGGCATTTCCAGGGCAAAACTTGAGCATCTGGGCTTCCGGGATTTTCTGATCGGGGCTATGTGGAGTGGGTTTGAGAAAAGAGACTCCAAGTTAGGCAGAGAGAAAATAAGAAGGCCCAGAACTTCTCACTGTTCTTTTTTCCTCTAAGAACCATTCCCCCACAACCCTGTATTTCAGTAAGGATACGTGGGCAACGTGGACCCGCAAATTCTCTCATAACCTAAGCAACTCTAGAAAACAGCTCTCTGACTTTCAGATTCAGTTTTGTTCTTTTCTGAAGGTGAAGCCCAAGATCATGGAATTTTCTCATCTAATACTTTTTGAGAGAGATGTGAGTGGCCACCCTGTAGCCATTCATTGTCCCATATTACCGCTGTGTGCTCCTGGGTGAAGGTGAAGATGTCTGGTGAGCAGCATTCTTTAAGGGTTGGGTTTTTGGCTGCCTTTGTAATGGCAGAAATTTAAAGGCAGCCATGTCAGGATTAACAGTTACCTGCCACCTGACCCAAGAGGACCCAGGTAGCTTACCATGTTGTCTCCCTGTCCCCTTCATCCACCAGCCAACCAGGACCTGACAGCAGACGTTGATGAAGCTGCACTGGAAGAGACATTTCATTAGACAGATGGAGTTTAGCCTGCTGAGCAGTCTGCTTCGGCCTCCGTGTGTGTGTGGAGGGGGCGAGGTGCGGGGTGGTAAGTACAGTTTCCCTGTTGGGGGAAGTCAGGAGATAATGATCATGATGTAGGACTGGAGGGAACCCAAAGAAAAGCACCACCTCCATGAAAGCCCAGCTGTTCTCCTGGGCTGAACTTACAGATGCTTTTGCCAAACATTCTGGATTTTGTCATTGAACAAGGGGGAAGGTGGAAGGAGGAGAAGTGTCAGTATGAAGAGAGACTATTTCCTTGGGCTTTGTCCCCAGCATGTCACAGGGCCTCTGGATTTGCGAACTTGCCCTATTTGTTACTCTGTGGTCCCACAGCTAGTTCACGTAGTGGTTAAGCTGGAACACACCATGTTAAGCTGGGTTTAAGTCAAAGGGAATTTCCCAGACTTCAGGTAAGAAACTTCAGCCAAGATGCAAAGCAGAGTGATTAAGATGCTGGGCTCCGAAGTTGAACAGGTTTGGGTTCAAATCCTGCCTTTGCCGTTTATTTTCTGTCTTTAGAAAATTAAGTTAGTTAATGATAATTTCTTCATCTATGAAATTGGGATAATATCTTTGCTACCATAGAGTTGTTGTGAGAGTTAAATAAAATGATATGTATAAGCTTTTAGCACAGTGTCTGTACATAGTAGGCACTTAGCAAATAAAATAAAGTAAAATAAAACTAGCAAACCAAAACAAGCATAGGTAGGGAGGTGTTGCTGACATAGACCCTGATCTCTCATATTCCTGAGCAGTGATTCTTTACCCAAGACCTTGTGGTATTTGACAATATTTTTTATTTAACATTCTAAAAATTTCTACTTTTCATTTTAAAATAACTGTTTTTGGTGTGTAGGGCCTGTTTGCCCAATTGGGCTGGTTTTCTGGAAAGCAATCTTAATTTGTAGCCCACTAAGTGTAGCAAATACTGCTTGTATCTTGTAGGAATAAATCAAGTAGAGGTCAGCAACACATTGTTGAGTAAGTGTATAAGAAGGAATCAAAGTGCAAAACTGGGTTTTCACTGCTGAGTTTCTGATCCAGCACCTGGTCTCACTGTCCTCCAGCATACCCATAAAATGTAACTACTAAATAGAGTCACTAGTGTCAATTTAAATAATAACCATAGAGAGGCTCTCTTTAAAGAAAAGCTATTTATTTGAGAATAGGGCATTGCAATGGGAATACATGTGCCATAGTAAACTACGTGCATATTCAGGGAGGTAAAGGAAAACAAAAGTTCTTACAGGAAAAATGATAAAAATTACATAATTGTATTGAAATGCATATTCTTGGCTACAAAGATCAATAACAATGGTGTTGCTAGTATGACATTGGACAGGGAGTTGCTGGGCAGATGTCCTCACAGAAGCATTTGTTGTGTAAGGCTATTATGGCCTTTGTGCAAGGTTGTGGTTTTTGCAGTCTTTTGTGACAGTTTTGTTATCAGGTGTACAAGCATGAGAACTCTCTCTTCGCAGCCTTCCCTAGCTCTATATTTGTCAAGGATTTTTTTGAAGACAAATGACTCCATTTTGATTCTGACAACTTGCACACTAACTTATAACATCTCCTCACAAACTTTACAAACTAAGAAACTTGCACACTCAATTACAGGCTCAGTCCCAATCTCTGCCAACTCACCTCCCCCAGCCCCACCTGCACACTTCAACCCACCTCCACTGGCCCAACACACACATACAGTTCTTTAACCTCCACTTCTATGGTACCCCAGCTCCCCATAGCTCAGTCCTGCCCCAGGCACATGTAAAGACCTATTAGGCTTTGGAGGCAGGCAGACCTAAGTTCAAATTCAGGTCTAACTTCCTAGGTATGTGACCTTGGGTAGTTTACTTAAGTTTACTTACTTATTCTCTGTGCCTTGATTTCTTCGTCTATAAACTGGGTTAATAATACCTACCCCACATTCATCTTCTAGATACAACCTCTGGCTTGTTACTTCCCTAACTTTCCCTCAGTTCCCAAACATTTCTGGAAGTTCTAAGCCCCTTCAGAAAAAGTTCAAACACCACCCACAGAAGAAGGTCTAATCGGCTCTCCCTCTCGTTCTCCAACTTCACCCTTTCACACTGGCCTTCTTCTAACTGTGACCAGCTAGAAGCAACCTCAGCCCCATCTTGTTCCCAAAGGTTGGGGCCCCTATTCTGCTTTTCCCTGACCAACATGCCTATCCCACCTTCACCCCAGGACTGGAGCCAACCCATCCCCATGTAGATAGATCTTTCCAAACACAAAGCCTGCATCCTGCCCTCCTGCAGTCTGGAGCTCCCCAGTGCTCTGTGCCCTGAGGGGATGTGCTGGAGGCTGTGCTGTTGCTACGGGGCTGCCCTCAATACACCAGTCTCTGCAACCAAGGCCCTTACCATGCCTTCCCAGCCTGTTTTTCCCTTTCCTGTCTGCTGCATGCTGATCTATAAGTGAGGATGGTAAAGATGGTTTTCCCTTCCAGAGTCACTCAGGAAGCTATACAGTATATATTATCTGCAAAGTGCCACTCAAGAGCCCTCTTTGGGACTTGGCTTCAGAGCTCAGAAAACTTCCTCCTCAGGAATGGTTCTTCATGCATTGAGGATACGTGTGATGTTTATAAAGTGCCAAAACTCAATGAGAGAAGAATAAACGGCAGCATGGTGCAACAGAGAACACGGGCCTGGAGTCTGAGGGGCTCTAGTCCAGCACCGTCTCTTCTTCCCTGAGTGGCTACTTCTTTGAGGATTTCTCAGTGTTCTCATTATGAATTGGGCTTAGCCATACCACCTCAGGGGATTACTAGGGAGATCAAATAAGATGAGATGGTAATGAAAATGAACTAAAATCAAATGAAATGAAATGGCCATTACCATTATCATTAACCTCTTGGGGACTTTCCCCTGGGATGGCCAGGCTATAGACTTCATGAGAGTTGAAACTGCTGACATTGTATTCAACACTCTATTCCTAGGGCCTTAGCCCTCTGCCTGAAATGGAGCAAGCTTTCCACAAATATTTGCTGATTAGCCGCCCGTTGAGTTTCCTGTCCTTGCAATGAGGAGTTTGCACACGATCATGGTAAGCCTTTTTTCTCACCAGCTACAAAATCTACCTACCCATAGCATGCGGTAGGAAAGTATTAACTTTTTTGTTTTAATTTAAAAATGAGACCCAACTTTAAAAAGATGAAACTGGCTTTCTTGTGTCTCATACACTAGGTGTGAAAGGCACTTGCAAAACAAGAATTCAAAAAATGTTCTAAGTAATAGCAGTTCTGAGTAACATCACCACAAAAACATGTGTGGTCTCTCAAAGTGGCTACTTTGTAAAAGTTAACCTCAATAGATATATTCTTGAACGTTTATATTAAAAAAGGAAAGAGTGGCTGGGCACGGTAGCTCACGCCTGTAATCTCAGCACTTTGGAGACAGAGGCAGGTGAATCACAAGGTCAGGAGTTCGAGACCAGCCTGGTCAACATGGTGAAACCCTGTCTCTACTAAAAATACAAAAATTAGCCAGGCATGGTGGCTCACATCTGTAATTTCGGCTACTCAGGAGGTTGAGGCAGAGAATTACTTGAACCTGGGAGGTGGAGGTTGCAGTGAGCCGAGATCGCACCACTGCACTCCACCTGGGCGAGAGGACTCCATCTCAAAAACAAAAAAAAAGCGGGGTGGAGGGAAGAGTCCCATGACTTTGTAGGCTCATGGAGACAAAGAATGTTCACCAGGACCCCAGCCTGTGCCAAGCACTGCTGAGCCCATCACAATGGAAAGAAGCTTTCCTGTCAAGAGGACTCAGCTACAGAAGGCACCAAATGTGGTGGGAGGGGCCTGCTAATTAGACCAAGGCAGTCACACATCAGCAGGTAAAACAGAGACAAGAGGAGGTGGGGCTGGGCTGGGCTGAATCTTGGATGAATCAAGTCTTCCCATAGGGCAGGATATCCTGTCTAAAACAAGAGCCTTGGTTAAAACCCCTATAAAAGATTCTCATCACACTGACCTGGTACTCCTCACACTACTTAACAGCCACTTGTTTCATCCCGCCTGGGCATTAGGTAAGTCCCCTCATAAGAAACCTCTTTCTCATTCTCAGTGTCTTGGGGATCTGAGCTCATAAAACTGAGGCTGTCAGGTATGGGCTATGCGTCCTTCAGATCTAGCTGTGGGCATTGGGCAAACCAACGCTAACGCTGGGAAACATGCTCTCCTAAAGCAATCCAACTTTCTCTTCCTCCCTGAGGCTGGCCTGGCATCAACTCCTGTCACTGGGAAACTGTGTGGGCAGCTGCTATGGGGCCACCCATGGGCCTTCCTGGATCAGCAAAGGTTTCTTGTTTCTAAGGCTCTGGAAGCTTCTTTGCAGTGCTGAGAGTCTGTGGGATCAGAATCAGTTTACTTATACCAACCTAGAACAATAAGATCAAACTGTGTCATGAATGAAGGAGCTTACATGATTCCCCTCTCCTACACCAGGGTGATATTTAGGCAAAATATTTGTAGATTTATTCTAAGGAATCTAAAATGCAACTAAAACGTCATCTTACTATTTTTATTATCTAAAGTTCAGTGGTTAAAGTTGGCTACATGGTTATAAAAAAAGAAAGATATTTTTCATCTATGTTGAGGAAAAATATTCCCAGTTTTTTACCTTGATGAAAAGTTTGCCTGAAATTGTTGGTTATCAGATCCGAGAAAGGGTTTCTCCTGAACAACCCACTTTTTGCTGTAACCTACTGAGTCCTCATGGCCACACCGATCTGCTTTTTCTAGAACTCAAGTCTCCTTCCTTCCTTTTTTCTCTTTCTTCTCCTACCTATATCTGCCTCGTCCCATCCTCGCTTTGGGTTTCCAGCTGCCGTGCGCTGCATCTCTCCTTGCATTTGAGACTTGTCATCTTTGATACCATCTCCTTTGGGTCTCTCCAAGGCTTCTGCTTAATGAATGTTCAAGTTTCTTTTCCTCTTGTTCATGTAGCCAAACCCAGGCCCCACCTCAACCTACCTCCAGACTTCTGGCTAATGAAAAAGAAAAGCTTTCCCTTTGATTAAGAAGCAACTCGTAGGTCACCAGAAATCTGGGCCTAATGGAGCCACATGCCTGTTGGGCAAGCTGACTTTTCTGATAAGTCCCAAGGCTGTGGACAGAAGTGACAGTCAGAGAAACTTGGGCCTTCAGAACTGGAAGGCCTCCCACCCAAAGAAGGTTCCCCCTCCTGAGCATTCCCAGCAGGTGGTAGCCCAGCTTCTTCCCACTTTCCCAGAAAAGAAAACAAGAAAGGAGGGCTGTGTCCCTGGAATTCCTTCTTGGCTCCCATCCAAGACAGGGGTTGACTGACATGTGTGTTTACTTCCTCTCTTGGTGTTCCCAGTGGGACCCTAACACCTTGTGATGAGCAAATAAATCCTGTCCACAGGGTACATTCTAGAAAGCCCATTGCATTTGGCTTAAGGAGAGATGGATTCTAGGATTTCTTTGCTCCTTAAAAATTGTATGGCTTAACTTCTCTGAGCCTGTTTCCTCACTTATTAAAAAAAGTGGAAATAATAAGGATTAGAGGAGATGATGCACAGGCAAGTGCCTTGTGAGCAGTAGAGTGATTATATAAGTGTACAAAAATTGTATGTGTGTATATGTGTATAATAGCATAATAATTATATTTAATAAGGAACACTTAATATAAGCCAGGCATCTGCCAAATGCTTTTTATGAATTATGTCTTTAAATCTTCACAATAATCCTATAGAGTACTAATATCACCTTCATTTACAATGAGTAAACTGAGGCATTGAGAGGCAAAGCAATTTGTCCCAGCTCACACCATATGTAGGTGATGGGGCCAGCATTTAATTGTGACTCAGGAACCTGCCTCCATCCTGTGTGTTCCTCCTTCCCACACATAAGATGTATTACATAGGAAAGGACAAAGGAAGACCAAAAACAGCTGAACATGCAAGGAAAGACCTAGCAGCAGACGTGCTCTAAAGGAAACAGCTGAGTTTGATTATGGAACCTCCAAGGGGATTTTTCATCTTGTCCAGGTTGACTTCAAAGATGCCTCAGTTACTGAGAAACATTAATGGGATCATCGAGGCCTTCAGGCGCTACGCAAGGACGGAGGGCAGCTGCACAGCGCTCACCCGAGGGGAGCTGAAAAGACTCTTGGAGCAAGAGTTTGCCGATGTGATTGTGGTACGGTGTGCTGAACTGGGTGGAGAAGGGACATAGCAGGAAAGTGAAACCTTGTTTGCCTGCAGAGGCCTTGCCTGGGGAATTTGAGGAGGCAGCAGATAAACCCAGGCCTGCCAGGACAGATGGCAACTGTGCAGGCAGAATAAAAGGTGAAAGAACCAGAGATGGTCATGGGAGTTGGCAAGTCCTGGCTCTTTAGATTAAAACCTTGGTTTTAATTAATTCTAACTTAAAGACAAGGTAAAGGGGCTCTAAAAGAACAACTCAGAGAGGAGCATAGCCTTGGAATATTTCAAAATGAAAATAATTGCTGCTTTCTGCTGCCTCTTAAATTTGATATCGTAAATATTTCCCACGTCTATCTGAAATGTAATCATCCATTCATAGGCATTCATTAGAAGCATAGCTCTGGGCTTGCACAAAGCAGTTACTCAAAAATATTAGCAGACTGATCACATGAGAAACGAAATTTTGAAGAGCAGGTTGTTAAAAGCTAGGGGGAGACTTCGGGGCCCCACCCCTCCTGACAAACCGGAACCAAGGCCTGATGCACTTTCCTGTCTTTGGTTTGCATCTAAAGCAACTGGGATGATGATGGCCTTGGGGACAAGGATGTATGGGCACAGATGTATGCTGCGTCCACATGCTCAGGGCAGCCCTGTAGGCCCACTGCATCCCTCCCTCTTTATCGTGGGAAAACATCTGGGCCTCAGTGAGGAGAGCACAGAATTCCCATGGGGCTGTGTTCCCAACCTGCTGCTCTTTGTGCTGGGCCTGCTGAAGAGACTAAGGCCTCAGTGCCAGGGGCAAGATGCCAGGGGCAAGATGCCAGGGGCAGTTCAGACAGTCAACCTGAGAGCCCAAAAAGTTGCATTGTGAATTCAATAATTTATTAAATCTTCAATAAACCTTTATCTAATTTTCCTGTAGCGCAGAAATTGTGCCAAATAGAGGCTACAAAACAAAAAACGCTCCCTATACTTGAGGGAGAGAGACAGGACTAAAAAAATAAAAAATAAAGGCAACTAAGTCTTGCTGCTGCTGTAGCCGTATGTGTGTGGAGTGTGGGGTCTGTGGCAGGGGAAGCTGGCAGCAGCGTGGAAGGGGCCTGCCCACGTCCTCCTCAGGGGAGGGCTGCTGACTCCACCTCATCTTCTCCTCAGAAACCCCACGATCCAGCCACTGTGGACGAGGTCCTGCGTCTGCTGGATGAAGACCACACAGGGACTGTGGAATTCAAGGAATTCCTGGTCTTGGTGTTTAAAGTCGCCCAGGCCTGTTTCAAGACACTGAGCGAGAGTCCTGAGGAAGCCTGCAGCTCTCAAGAGTCTGGAAGCCTCCATTCTGGGGCCTGGCAGGAGCTGAGTGAAGGACAGAGAAGTGGCACTGAAGTGGGAAGGGCAGGGAAAGGGCAGCATTATGAGGGGAGCAGCCATGGACAGAGCAAGCAGCCTTCCAGAGGGCAGAGCAGGCCTGGGGCTCAGACCCAGGGTCAGGCCACTGGCTCTGCGTGGGTCAGCAGCTATGACAGGCAAGCTGAGTCCCAGAGCCAGGAGAGAACAAGTCCGCAGATACAACGCTCTGGGCACACAGAGCAGACCCAGAGAGCTGGAGAAGGCAAGAGGCATCAGACCACACAGATGAGGCCAGAGAGACAGCCACAGACCAGGGAACAGGACAGAGCCCACCAGACCAGTGAGACTGTGACTGGATCTGGAACTCAGACCCAGGCAGGTGCCACCCAGACTGTGGAGCAGGACAGTAGCCACCAGACAGGAAGAACCAGCAGCCAGACACAGGAGGCCACCAATGACCAGAACAGAGGGATTGAGATCCATGGTCAAGGCAGGAGCCAGGCCAGCCAGGCTGTAACAGGAGGACATGCTCAGGCACAGGCAGGATCACACACCCAGACGCCCACCCAGACTGTGGAGCAGGACAGCAGCCACCAGACAGGAAGCACCAGCACCCAGACACAGGGGTCCACCAATGGCCAGAACAGTGGGACTGAGATCCACGGTCAGGGCAGGAGCCAGACCAGCCAGGCTGTGACAGGACATGCTCAGATACAGGCAGGGACACACACCCAGACACCCACCCAGACCGTGGAGCAGGACAGCGGCCACCAGACAGAAAGCACCAGCACCCAGACACAGGGGTCCATCAATGACCAGAACAGAGGGACTGAGATCCAAGGTCAAGGCAGGAGCCAGACCAGCCAGGCTGTGGCAGGAGGACATGCTCAGACACAGGCAGGGTCACACACCCAGACTGTGGAGCAGGATAGAAGCCAAACTGTAAGCCACGGAGGGGCTGGAGAACAGGGACAGACCCAGACGCAGCCAGGTAGTGGTCAAAAATGGACACAAGTGAGCAACCCTGAGGCAGGAGAGACAGTACCAGGAGGACAGGCCCAGACTGGGGCAAGCACTGAGTCAGGAAGGCAGGAGTGGAGCAGCACTCACCCAAGGCACAATGTGACAGAAGGGCAGGGAGACATACAGCCCACTGTGGTTGGTGAGGAATGGGTTGATGACCACTCAAGGGAGACAGCAATCTTCAGGCTGGACCAGGGCAACTTGCATACCAGTGTTTCCTCAGCACAGGGCCAGGATGCAGCCCAGCCAGAAGAGAAGCAAGGCATCACAGCTAGGGAGCTGTATTCCTACTTGAGAAGCAACAAGCCATGACTCCCTCAACTCCAATGTCCAGTACTGGAAGAAGACAGCTGAAGAGAGTTTGGCTTGTCCTGCATGACCAGTCCAGTGGGCGCATCCCTGGACATCAACTCTTTATTACGCAGCTTCCCTTTTAGGTCTTTCTCAATGAGATCATTTCTGCAAGGAGCTTTCTATCCTAAACTCCTCTCTTACCTGCTTTGCAGTGCAGACCCTCTCAGGAGCAGGAAGACGCAGAGCAAGTCACCCCTTTGTACTGAATTGTCCTCATCTTGTGGGGGTTTCAGGACTATTTTTATCTCTGACATCTGTCTATTGCCCAATCTACCCTAATGCATCAATAAAACCTTACGCAACTGGCCTCTGTGTCTCATTCAATCACCTTCTGTTGACATTACAGGCCAAGGGCTGTAGAGTTATGAGATGATGAACTGGACATAGTCCCTACCTTTGAAGAGCAACTAGTTGAGAAGATATTATATGAGATTCCTGCTATATATCATATTTAATACTTGGCAGAGATGGACCATCTAAGGTTTCGTAGAAAAGGTGCTTTCTTTATGATGGCCCTGAAAGGACAACTAGTATTAGATAGGCAAAATTCTTCTTGGTCTTTCACTACCTCTAATTCTATAGTGTTAAACCTCTATTTACCTGTAAGGTCACACAGGAAAGCTGATTTAAGATTACCGAGAAATGGAAGAAGGTTCCCAGTGACTGTGAAGGGAAAGAGCGAGAAGGCTTGTGTTACCAGGTACTAAGCCAGGGGCCAGAATTTTGTGCTTCCCTTCCTACCTCCCCATCATTGTCAGCTCTGACCTCTCATGATGTCTCACCCACCAGATATAAACCATGTTATGGGGTAGAGACTATCAATTCTGGTTTATTATAAGAGTGACCAGAAGAACAGTTTTTAAAATAAAGATTTATAGGGCAGGCACAGTGGCTCACACCTGTAATCCCAGCACTTTGGGAGACCGAGGTGGGCAGATCACCTGAGGCCAGAAGTTCAAGACCAGCCTGGCCAACATGGTAAAACCCTGTCTCTACTAAAAATACAAAAATTAGCCAGGCGTGATGGTGGGTGCCTATACTCCTAGCTACTCAGGAGGCTGAGGCAGGAGAATCTCCTGAACCCCAGAGGTGGAGGTTGTAGTGAGCCGAGATCGCACCACTGCACTCCAGCCTGGGCAACAGAGCAAGACTCCATCTCAAAAAAAAAAAAAAAAGATGTATAAACCTAACCCTACAGATGCTGGTTCTAAAGTTTGGAGCCAATTAATATTGTTTAGAAATTTATTGGGGGTCTTGTGCTTTTGTCAGTAGAGAAGACTAGATACTCTGAAAGATTTCCCAAGACAAAATAACTAGATCCTGCGTAAAGCATTTTTTCCACTGCATTATGGGTTTACAGGAGGTAAGGGAAATCGCTAAGGAAAAAACAAAATGTGGAATAAACAACAGCCAAACAAAAACAAAATGTAGGCTAAATAACAACCTCCAAAGACGTCCACGACCTAATCTCGGAAACCTGTGAATATGTCACCTTGTATGGCAAAATGGGACTTCACAGATGTGATTTAGTTAGGAATCTTGAGATAGGACAGGAGGGGGTTATTCTGGATTATCTGGGTGAGTCCAATATAATCACAAGGTTCCTTACGAGAGTGAGATAAGAGGATCAAAGTCAATAAAAGGAAGTGTGGTGATGAAACCAGTGGCTGTGGCCATGTGCTATGAGCCAAAGAATGTGTGGAGAATAGAATCTGGAAAAGGCAAGACATTTTCTTCTAGAGCCTTCAAAAGTAACATAGCTCTTCTGCCACCTCGATTTTAGACTCCTGACCTTCAGGGCTGTAAGAGAATAAAATTGTTGTCATTTTGAGGCATTAAGTTTATGGTGAACTGTTACAGGAGTGATAGAAAACTAATATACCAAACAAAAATCTAGAGCTGGAGCCAGAGTAGTAAAGGGTAAATGTGTGAAAGGCAAGGTTGTTCTTCTGAGGACAAGTTGATTTTATATCGATTCACATTGGCTTGTAAGTACAAAGGCCAAAGAAAAACAGCAAAGAAAATGCAAAGACTCAGGGAATATTGCTCCCATAAGCCCGTTCTGGGGAATCTACTAGAGAATCAGCACACATACCTACACACTAAACCCTGAATCATAGAACTGTTTGGCATACAAGCTGATGATGCACATTTAAATATATTTCACTGTAGAACTAAGACTACATAATATGGATAAAGGTGACAGAATAGCATTCCATGTTATATGCACTGAAAATTTAAATACAATACAGCTAACAAAAAAATGAAGGGAGAAAGAGAAAGCATACAGAAAGTAGAATGAGGTCCCTGATTGTCTTAATATAAGCATAGGCTTACAAGGAAAAACTGGGAGTAAAAGGATATCACTTCACATTAGATACTGAGGAAAGAAGAAGGAAGGTAAGGTGAAAATTTCTAGAAAATTTTATTATTACTTAGAGTAGGAGGTGAATATGCCACTTATTAAAGCGAAGGGGGAATACAGAATACATATTACATAAAGATATACTACAAGATGACAACACAAATACGAACCTTCCTCAACACCAAAAGACATTCTAGAAAAAAGCAAATAAAACAGACAACAGAGTGGATGATGTTATTTATGTAAAAGATATATATTTTCATAAATAGGATACAAAAGAGTGTGATAGACTGAGGTCAAACATATTTATAATAATAATGTCAAGAGCTTAACTCACTACTAGATGAACAAGTTGGCTTATTAGCTCTATACAAGTCTATGCTCCTTACAGGAGGTATGCAAATCAAAGGGAGTCAGAAAACAATTTGTAAATGAGGTGGTTGAGTTAATATATATCAGGAAAATGCAGGTTAAAACAAAATTTAGAAATCTGGAGTCATGATGTTGATCCCGGATTAGATCAAAAAGCATTAAATAAGACTAAGAAGGATGCTTTAAAATGCTAAATGCTATAATTTCACAATGAAGATGTAATGGTTTTTAGTATCTATGCATTCAATAATGTAGCACAACTCTGATGATGCAGAAACTATAAGAGATACAAGGAAAAACTTAAAGAAAATAACATAGTAATAATAGGGCACTTTAATCACCTCTCTCAGCTTAAGACAGTAAGTGTAGAGAAGAAACAGTGCATTCAATAAAATACAAAGAACTCTACAGACGTATAGTCCAGCAATGTATTAACCTAACAAGAAAAGACTATACCTTCTACACATGAAATATTCAATATCAGGTCACAAAGAAAACTTCAACGCATTACTCAAAACTAGAAATAGGCCCAGGTGTCGTGGCTCACGCCTGTAATCCCAGCACTTTGGGAGGCTGAGGCAGACAGATCGTTTGAGCTCAGGAGTTCAAGACCAGCCTGGGCAACATAGTGAGATCCCATTTCAACAAAAAGAAAAATACAAAAATTATCTGGGCATGGTGGCACACGCCTGTAGTCCCAGATACTCAGGAGGCTAAAGAAGGAGGATCACTTGATCCCAGGAGGCAGAGGTTGCAGTGAGCTGAGATTGTGCCACTGCATTCCAGCCTAGATGACAGACGGAGACCCTGTCTCAATAATAATAATAACAGAATTATTTATTTATTGCTTTTTCTTTTCTTTCTTTTCTTCCTTCCTTTCTTTCTCTCTCTTCCTTCCTTCCTTCCTTTCTCTCTTTCTTTCTTTCTTTCTTTCTTTCTTTCTTTCTTTCTTTCCTTCTTTCTTTCTTTCTTTCTTTCTTTCTTTCTTTCTTTCTTTCTTTCTTTCTTTCTTTCTCTCTCTCTCTCTCTTTCTGCCTCTCTCTTGCTCTCTCTCTTCTTCTCTCTCTCTCTCTCTTTCTTTTCGAGACAGGGTCTCACTCTGTCACCCAGGCTGGAGTGCAGTGGCATGATCTCAGCTCACTGCTGCCTCCAGCTCCCAGGTTCAAGCAATTCTCCTGCCTCAGCCTCCCGAGTAGCTGGGATTACAGGCCGTTGCCACCATACCTGGCTAATTTGTATTTTTTGTAGAGGGGGGTTTTTGTCATGTTTCCCAGGCTGGTCTCAAACTCCTGAGCTCAAGTGATCCACCTTCCTGAGCCTCCCAAAGTGCTGGGATTACAGGCATGAACCATTGTCCCTGGTCACAAATATCATTCTTAAAGGAACATGTAATAGTGATGGCTTTTGCCAAACTTGTGTTGTTGTTGTTGTCTTTGGAAATTAACAATATATATGTAAACACACACACACATTATTTTAAAACTCTTGAATAAAAGGAACTGAATGTAAAATGAAATTGTAGAATTTTTGGAAAATGATAATTAAACTAGACATATAAGGATCTGTAGAACACAGCTACATGAATTCGCCATAAAAATTAATAAAAGTATAAGTTAACAACTAAAACAGAAAAGCAGTCAACAAGTAAATAAGTAAGTAAATGAATAAATAATCCCCACCCCTTTTTTTTTTTTTAGGAATCAACGTGTAGAAAAACCAACCTAATTTTGAAAAGAGTGAAAAAGGTGGGGTAAGAAGGCACAAACACACAAAATAAGAAATAAGAATAGGCAAAAGATACAAACAGATAGCTCACAAAATATACAAATGATGCTTCAATATATGAAAAGATGCTAAAGTTGTTTGTAATACCAGAAGCATAAACCAAAAGTATACTGAGAGATGATTCTCACTATCAGCCTGACAAAAATTTGCAAGTTTGAGAAGAGACGATGATGAAGCTGGGGAGAAGCAAGCATTTTCACACCTTCTGGTGGGAATGCAAAATGAGACAGCCTCAATGGAGAGGAATTTGGTACAATTCAGCAATACTACATGTGCCTGTCTTGTTCCTGCTGTTTCTTTGGTGTCTGAAGTAGTGCCTAGCATTCAATAATTATTTGTTAAAGGAATTGGATGTCCTAATCTTTCCTGTCACATACATAAATTAACATAATCCCTATACAGACATGTGACTATGGAAACATAGACATAATCAAGCTCGTAGCAAATAACAAAATGGAGTTTCTTTAGTGTTGTCAAAAACTTATGCAGTTAGAAAGAAAGAGGCAGAGATAGGACTAAACCCCGGTCCTCGGACTGTCAACTCAGTGTCAAGTCAAACCTCACAGAGAAGAAAGGGCACCAGAGTGTATGAAGATCCATCCAAAGGGGCTGGGGAGGAAGCCATAGAAAGTGGTCCTTCCACTTCTCACCTCCAGCCTTAACAGGAAGTCTGGCCATGAAAATATGGAGAAGACACCATCTCAGCATCCATGTTCCGAGGACCTTGCAGGAATAGGAAGGTTATGACTGACCATTCCTTTCAACAGTTAGGGTTTGGCAAACAGTTAGGGTTTGGCAGAAAGGATGTTCTCTCAAAGCAGTTCAGAGCCCAGAGGCCTAAGAGAGGGGCCCTAAACCCCTGTGACCATAAGGCATTCACGTAACATTCAAGGCAACTAGGCTGCTGCATCTCAGGCCCACGCCCTCCGTCTCCTGTAGGGACTTACCGCCCATCCTTGACTTTTAAAGTTTACGCATAGAGGCTTCTTTCAAAAAATGTGCATGCTATTTTAGAGACAAGAGGGAAAATTTGTGGAAAATACAGAGACTTGATGGGAATGAAGTATGTTTACACTTTCTGAGACAGACTCTATTTTTTTCAAAGGATAGAGAAATCATCCTTCCAAATCATATCAAACACATTGAAATGTACACACAGGCCACTTAAATACAATTTTTGCTGAAAATTTTTTGAAAAAAAATTTTATAGTTTTGTTTTTGGAATTAGGACATAAGTTGTACCTTTGCCTCATTTTAGCTATGACTTCTTTGCAGTTGCAAAGAAGATTTTTGCAGTTGCAAAGAAGTCGCAAAGCACATTTTTGAAAATATATATATATTAAAATTGCTTAACAGGTAAGAATTTTTTATGAATACTAAATTTAACAATAAATGAGATTCACAAAGCTTTATATCTAGACATTTAAATTTAAATGTTTATAGATTTCCTTTGCACATTTATTTTGGATCTGACACACAGGTATACCTATGGAAAGACATCTATTTATTTTATTTTATTTTTGTAGACAAGAAAATCTTTTATTTTAAACCACAAATTGTCAGCAGGTGGTCATAACTATCCATGTTTTATTAAAATCACGTAAAACCTAGGTTCAAAAGCACCACTGATTATTGCTCTAGAAAAACTGCATGAAAAACTCAAATATGCACAGTAAAAACACCACAGTATACACAGTACTAAATTTTAAAGCAAGTGCATGGAATGCTGAATCCATCCTACACACAGCTTCCAATATTCAACTGATATTTATTTTACTTGAGGATGATGGAAATTTCCAAAAAGCATGATTATGAGAGGGTAAAATGTTGATCCTTACATATTTTTGCATGCCAACTAGTAGAGTCCTAAACAATTAACATTTAGAAAATAGTAGAAACACTTTTTAAAAGTTGACCCAAGAGATACATAAAATTAACCCCAGTTTTTCATGGCAATTTATTCTCCCTGGTTAACTACAGATTCAGTTTTCTGTGCCTCTTCAGCTTTAGTTTCATCATTTTTAGATGGTGCAGTACCTTCCTTTCCAGCTTCCTGCTTTTCCTTTCTTCCCTTTAGCACCTCTGCTAACCTTTGCTCCAGTTTCTTTCTCAGCAGATGTTTTTCTTTGTTTGGGTGCAGGTTTTGGTGGAGGAGGTTTTACTGACCATCTGGGAGACCATCTTGTGGGCTCCTGTTTAGTTACTTTGGAGCCATCTTCGCCCTCTGTATTCTCTGAAGACTTTCTCTTCTGCATAGTGGCTATGTCAGTGCAGCAAAAAGTAAAGCAACGGGGTGGAACTGCTGGCGCTGCCTCTGGATGCTGCCTCTGCCACTGCAGCTGCTCATGCACAGGGCACAGCACAGCCCCTATCTATCTATGTTTGATTCAAATATTTTTGTTGGCTTTTGCAGAGCTCATAAGTCCCAGTCACATTGGATTGGTTGTAGTGTGTAAAATGGCCCTGTCCTCAGGGACACTCAGGGCTGAAGCCTCACTTCAAAGGCCCAGAAAACCTCTTTCACCAGGTAGCGTCCCAGTCTGCCTAGACGGCAAGTATACTGTGCTGCTGTCCCCTAGTGGCAGATACGACTAATACCTGTAAAGGAGCTCCGGCAGTAACTGTGATTCTGCTGGAATGGGAAGGAAGATGACAGGAACGGGCTCAGTGGTATGGTCTGGGGCACAGCAGCACCCAGAGTAAGTGGCCCTGAACCCTCAGTAGTGAAGCTACCAGTAGTGAGAGCAGCCCCAGGCTGCTCTGAGCCGTGGGGCTGAGTGTGTGTGTGTGTGTGTGTGTGTGTGTGTGTGTGTGTGTGTGTGTTTAAGGAGTGCCTTTCATGGAGCCACTCCTACTGGCAACTATCTTCCAAAAACTATATATCTACATCATTTCCAGGGCCTTGGCACACTGTGTGAGGATGTCCTGATTATCCCACCTAGGAAAGCACATTTCTGGAGCAGTCCCTACAGAGAGGCAGGGAGGTCAACATCCTGTGGCTCTCCCTCCTCAAGACAGAAAGTGATGGTCTGTGCACTTCTCCTAGGAGCCCTGAGACCAAGGCTATAGTCTGCTGTTGTCCTGGTTACTCACAGAAGGCTGTGGATTCAACTCTCAGGACTGATGTAGGCCACCACTCAGCTTTGTGTGGCACGTCCTCAGTGTTCCCCATTTATACACGAGCTACAAGTAATTAATAAATGATGGTTCCCCTGGCCACATCTTTAGAAAGTAAGCAGGGTTAGGGCTGGAATAAGCACCTCCTATTCTTACCTACTTCCATTTAATGGAGGGAAAAAAACTAAGACAGTAAAGCAGCCAAATGGCTTTGCCCCTAAGGTCTGCATGAGTGGTGAGAGGCTTACAGATCCACAAGACCCAGTTCTTTTAGAGGGGATGAGGGTGAGGGTGTGGGCCTGTTGGAACAGACAAGGCTAAACTTTCAAGGCAGCATCACCTCCTGTCCATCATGGCTGAAAGGTGCCTCTTGACCTTCTCACAGCACTAAACACCCTCCAGGGGAGAGGCTCCCTGTTCCACGGTATTATCAGGTGGTTATGAGCCCATGGCTCTGGGTGAAATGCATAGGAGACACTGGTTCCGGTTTATTTAGGGATTCTCTGGAAAAGAGCTGATACTACAAAGTGACAAAAAGAGGAATACTTTTTGGAGAGGTGTCCTGGGTGCCAACATAGTAACACACACTTTTGGAATTCTCTGGTCTTCTGTTTGGAAAGGAAAAGTAAATCAGTTAGGTAACCAGATAGCCAGGTGATGTTCCAGACCCACGATTTTTGTGTTTGTTTTGGATGTTTTCCTTTTATTTTTAGTTGACACATAATAATTGTATGTATTTATGGGGTATAGAGTAATATTCTGATACATATATACAATATATAATGATCAAATTAGGGTAATTAGCATGTCCATCACCTCAAACAATTGTCATTTATTTGTGTTGGGAACATTCAAAATTCTCTCTTCTAGCTTTTAGAATGTAGACAATAAATGATCGTTGACTATATTCACCATACAATGCTATAGAACAAGGGTGCCCAAGTCCATGCCCTGTTAGGAAACAGGCCACACAGCAGGAGGTGAGCGGCCGGAGAGTGAGCATTACTGCCTGAGCTCCACCTCCTGTCGAACACTATTGTGAACTGCACATGCAAGGGATCTAGGTTGCATGACCCTTATGAGAAGCTAAGGCCTGATGATCTGAGGTGGAACAGTTTCATCCCAAAACCATCCCCTCAGCCCCTGGGGACCCTGGAAAAATTGTCTTCCATAAACCAGTCCCTGGAGCCAAAATGCTGGAGACAGCTGCTGTGGAACATTAGAATTCACTCCTCCTATCTAGTTGTAATTTTGTATCTGTTAAGCAACCTTTCCCAATCTTCCCCTCCCCTCTACCCTTTCCAGCCTCTAATGCCCCCAATTCTACTCTCTACTTCCATGGGATCCATTTATTTTTACCGCCACGTGCGAATAAGAACACGTGGTCTTTATCTTTCTGTGCCTGACATTTCACTTAATGTAATGTCCTCCAGGCTCATCCATGTTGCTGTGAATGACGGGATTTCATTCTTTTTTAGGCTAAATAGTATTTCATTTTGTATATACACACATTGTCATTATCCATTCATTTGTTGATGGACATTTAGGTTGATTCCATCTCTTGGCTACTGTGAATAGTGTTGCAATAAACAAGCAGTTACAGGTATCCCTTTGAGATACTGATTTCCTTCCCTTTAGATACATACCGAGTAGTGGAACTGCTGAATTATATGGTAGTTCTATTTTTAGTTTTTTTGAGAAAAATTTCGTACTGTTTTCCATAATGGTTGTACTAATTTGCATTCCCACCAACAGTGTATGAGTTCCCTTTTCTCCACATCCTCACCAGCATGTGTTATTTTTTGTCTAATAGTCCTTTTAACCGGGGTAAAATGATATCTCATTGTGGTTTTGATTTTCATTTCCCTGGTGACTAGTGATGCTGTGCATTTTTTCATATAGCTGTTAGCCATTTGTCTGTCTCCTTTTGAGGTATGTCTATTCAGATTCTTTGCCCACTTTTAATAGGATTATTTGTTTGCTGTTGAGTTCCTTGTATGCTTTGGATATTAGTCCCTTGTCAGTGAACAGTTTGCAAATATTTTCTCCCCTTCTACAGATTGTCTCTTTACTCTTTTGTTTGCTTTGCTGTGGGGAAGCTTTTTGGTTTAATATAGTTCCATTTGCCTATTTTTAATTTAGTTGCTTGTGCTTTTGAAGTCTTAGTCATAAAATCTTTGAACAGACCAATGTCCTGAAGTATTTTCCCTGTTTTGTTTCAGTAGTTCTATGGCTTTGAGTTTTATGTTTAAATCTTTAATCCAGTTTGAACTGATTTTCATATATGGTAAAAGATAGGGGTCTAGTTTCAGTCTTCTGTAAATGGTTATCCAGGTTTCCCAGCAATATTTATGGAAAAAGGTGTCCTTTCCCTAGTGTATGTTCTTCGTAGCTTTGCTGAAAAATCAACTGGCTGTAAATATGTAAACTTATCTCTGAGTTCACTGTTCTGTTCCATTGGTCTATGTCCGACCCAAGGTTTTCCTCAGGCTTTGTATAATTTTGTACTGAGCAAGCAGGAACTCAATCAATGCATGTTTTTAAATTTCCTAAATAAAGAAATACAAATCGTTTTTAAAGTAAGAAAAAATAGCCATGAACCATCATATATTTATCACAGAGAAATCAAAAAAGACACAAAGAGATTAATATTTTTAAAAACCAATACCAGAAATAACCACTGTTATTTAATTCCTCTAGACCCTCTTCTATATGCAAATTACCATACAGACATCTATATGAAAGTGTATGTCTATATGTGCAAATTTATATGTAAATTATATCTATAAATTGTATATCTATATGCAAAACATACACAATATATACCTTTTGCAAACTATATATGCATATACACCTATATACTATACAAATATGTATGACTGTGGAATAGCTTCTATGGACTATTTTCAGTGATTTAGGGCAGCCCATGTTAGTAGAGTTTGGTGGTTAGGACTGTGTGCTTGGGAGCAAGTTTACCTAAGTTCAAACCTTGGCTGTGTACCTTAGAAGAGATGCGTCCTTGATCAGGGCACATACGTTAATTATCTCATCTCTAAAGTGGAGAAAATAATGGCATTTCCTCACAGGTAGTTGTGAGAATAGCTAAATCCATATATTTAAAAGTGCCTCACACATGGCAGGGTAAGCCTTCAACAAGTCTTTTTTTTTCCCCCCCATCAACTTTCATTTCCTGGGGTACATGTGCAGGATGTGCAGGTTTGTTACACAGGTAAGCATGTGCCATGGTGATTTGCTGCACAGGTCAACCCATCACCTAGGTATTAAGCCCCAGCACCCATTAGTAATTCTTCCTGATGCTATCCCTCCCTGCTCTGCTAGACGCCAGCGTGTGTTGTTCCCCTCTATGTGTCCATGTGTTCTCATCAGTTTGCTCCCACTTATAAGTGAGAACATGTAGTGTTTGACTTTCTGTTCCTGCATCAGTTTGCTGAGGATAATGGCTTCCTGCTCCATTCATGTCCCTGCAAAGGACATGATCTCGTTCCTTCCTTCTTATGACTGCATAATATTCCAGGGTGTTATGTACCACATTTTCTTTATCCAGTCTATCAAAGAAACTATCATCAGAGTGAACAGAAAACCTACAGAGGGGGTGAAAAATTTTGCAATCTATCCATCTGACAAAAGTCTAATATCAGGAGTCTATGGGGAACTTAAACAAATTTAATAGAAGAAAACAAACAACCCCACCGAAAACTGGGCAAAGGACATGAACAGACACTTCTCAAAATAAGACATTCATGCAGCCAACAAACTGAAAACAGGATCAACATCACTGATCATTAGAGAAATGCAAATCAAAACCACAATGAGATACCAACCATCTCACTCCAGTCAGAATTGCAATTGTTAAAAAATCAAGAAACAACGGATGCTGGCGAGGTTGTGGAGAAAAAGGAATGCTTTTACACTGTTAGTGGGAGTGTAAATTAGTTCAAACATTGTGAAAGACAGTGTGGTGATTCCTCAAAGATCTAGAAGGAGAACTACCATTTGACCTAGCAACCCCATTACTGGGTATATACTCAAAGAAATATAAATCTTTCTGTTATGAAGATACACGCACTTGTTTGTTCATTGCAGCTCTATTCACAATAGCAAGGACATGGAATCAACCCAAATGCCCAATGGCGATAGACTGGATAAAGAAAATAAGTTTTAAGTGAAGCATTTTTTAAGGCCATTTATAAAGCAAAGAATGTTTAAAGAAAGAGAAAAAGATACAAATGGTCCTAATCAGACAGACCCTCACCCAATATAGAAGATTCTCATGGGCTAAACTTTCATTCTATGAATATTATTGTGGCTTCCAGCAGGTGTTCTAGACCACGGCTTAACCTGGGGATTTCCATCTCAAAGAAAACCTAAGGACTAGGGCTAAATCTGTGTATTATTCTAAATGTACCAATGTAACACCAACACTCCCGCCTTCTCTCCCAAGCCCCTGTCCTGTCCATCAGCTTCTCACTGTTCCATTTCTCTCCCACTCAAGACTAAGCTGCTAGATAAGAGGATATGAAATCGATCTCTAATTGGTTTATTTTCCCACAGGATTCAGGCAGAGGAAGGGAGGGCATGTGTCATTGGAGAGGGCATAGTCAACCATTTCCAACTATTGCATCTGACTTAGAGAGGAACATTTAACAAACTAAAACAATTGGAGCCACATTGACAAGAAAAATCTTTTTTGTTGTTTTATGATACATTTCATCATGTATCATGACATATTCATCATTTAGGTTCTTTTTATTTTTATTTCAAGAGGAAGTCACTATCTGCAGAGGAAAATTCCCATATACGGGCTGAAATATACCTCGTTTTTCAACCCTAATCCCAAATGTAAATAATTACAAATAATAAAGAATGCTATGTTATATGCTGATTTGTATATTACTATGAATTTGTGAGCACCAAATTTGTGCTAACCATACTATAAAATGAACCAGACTTAGGCTCTAGCCTAAGGAGCTCTAGTCAAAGAGCTAGCATGAAGTTAATACATGAGAAATATATTGACATAAATAAGGAATCTTATCTCAGAGTGCAAAAACCCATGCCCTCTACCTGTGAACTCCCAAACTAATCTTAGCCTTTATTATACGGTTCCAGATGGCTCTATTACAGCCATCATCAATTCTTCAAATGACTTTTTGGGCCTCATTTTCAGGTGCAGAGAAATATATTTGTAAAGGAACTCTACTCTTCATGACCATAACCTCCCTCTCCCAAAACAACCTCTCTCATTTCATCAGGGATCTTTTTCCACTGCCTGCTACTCACAACAAACACATAGTTGCCCTCGTAAAACAGACAACTAAAATCCACTTCTATGTTCCATGATACACCAGCCAGGAACTCACTCTTCTAATTACCGTCAATTTCATGATAAGATTAAAAGCCATACCTACTATTGAAGTGTCTGTTTGTCTTATAAATAAATGTCGTAAAATTCAATTACACCACCTTACCCACAATCAATAAAAAATTAAGTCACACCTTCACGTAACAAAGGGCTTTGTTAATCTCAAAATTAAACAGCAATGCAGGAATGTGTGGTAAGCCACAGACATTTTTTTTCAAGCTATGACCTGATCTTTCTCACTTAACTGGTTCTGGCATTCTGCCTCTCCTCTAGGGTTTTGCTATCAGATTAATCTGTTGATTTCTGTGCTCTACATACTTACATAAGCACCTATGTGGATGTGGGCCTGCAGGTGGCTCTGCTGTTATTTGTGGTATCTGTTGAAACCAATCAGTTTATCCAGTTTGGTGGCATGCCACAAGTGCTAAGCTCACACTTCTTCAGAGGAAAATTTGGCCATCAAATGGAGGCACTTCAAAGAGAATAAAATACCTAGGAATCCAACTTACAAGGGATGTAAAGGAGCTCTTCAAGGAGAACTACAAACCACTGCTCAGTGAAATAAAAGAAGACACAAACAAATGGAAGAACATACCATGCTCATGGATAGGAAGAATCAATATCGTGAAAATAGCCATACTGCCCAAGGTTATTTATAGATTCAATGCCATCCCCATCAAGCTACCAACGAGTTTCTTCACAGAATTGGAAAAAACTGCTTTAAAGTTCATATGGAACCAAAAAAAGAGCCCGCATCTCCAAGACAATCCTAAGTCAAAAGAACAAAGCTGGAGGCATCACGCTACCTGACTTCAAACTATACTACAAGGCTACAGTAACCAAAACAGCATGGTACTGGTACCAAAACAGAGATATAGACCAATGGAACAGAACAGAGCCCTCAGAAATAATACCACACATCTACAGCCATCTGATCTTTGACAAACCTGAGAGAAACAAGAAATGGGGAAAGGATTCCCTATTTAATAAATGGTGCTGGGAAAATTGGCTAGCTATAAGTAGAAAGCTGAAACTGGATCCTTTCCTTACTCCTTATACGAAAATTAATTCAAGATGGATTAGAGACTTAAATGTTAGACCTAATACCATAAAAACCCTAGAGGAAAACCTAGGTAGTACCATTCAGGACATAGGCATGGGCAAAGACTTCATGTCTAAAACACCAAAAGCAACGGCAGCAAAAGCCAAAATTGACAAATGGGATCTCATTAAACTAAAGAGCTTCTGCACAGCAAAAGAAACTACCATCAGAGTGAACAGGCAACCTACAGAATGGGAGAAAATTTTTGCAATCTACTCATCTGACAAAGGGCTAATATCCAGAACCTACAAAGAACTCAAACAAATTTACAAGAAAAAAACAAACAACCCCATCAAAAAGTGGGCAAAGGATATGAACAGACATTTCTCAAAAGAAGACATTCATACAGCCAACAGACATATGAAAAAATGCTCATCATCACTTGCCATCAGAGAAATGCAAATCAAAACCACAATGAGATACCACTCACACCAGTTAGAATGGCGATCATTAAAAAGTCAGGAAACAACAGGTGCTGGAGAGGATGTGGAGAAATAGGAACACTTTTACACTGTTGGTGGGACTGTAAACTAGTTCAACCATTATGGAAAACAGTATGGCGATTCCTCAAGGATCTAGAACTAGATGTACCATATGACCCAGCCATCCCATTACTGGGTATATACCCAAAGGATTATAAATCATGCTGCTATAAAGACACATGCACATGTATGTTTATTGCGGCACTATTCACAATAGCAAAGACTTGGAATCAACCCAAATGTCCATCAGTGACAGACTGGATTAAGAAAATGTGGCCCATATACACCATGGAATACTATGCAGCCATAAAAAAGGATGAGTTTGTGTCCTTTGTAGGGACATGGATGCAGCTGGAAACCATCATTCTTAGCAAACTATCACAAGAACAGAAAACCAAACACCGCATGTTCTCACTCATAGGTGGGAACTGAACAATGAGATCACTTGGACTCGGGAAGGGGAACATCACACACTGGGGCCTATCATGGGGAGGGGGGAGGGGGGAGGGATTGCATTGGGAGTTATACCTAATGTAAATGACGAGTTGATGGGTGCTGACGAGTTGATGGGTGCAGCACAGCAACATGGCACAAGTATACATATGTAACAAACCTGCACGTTATGCACATGTACCCTAGAACTTAAAGTATAATAATAAAAAATAATTTAAAAAAAAAAAAAAAGAAAGATGCCAGTGTCAGAGGGACAGATAGACCTGGGTTCAATCCTGGCTCTGCCACCTACCATCTATGTGGCTTTGGATCTAAGGCTCTTTCTGAGCTTTGGTTTCCTCACTAGAAAATGAGAATTATAATATTTCCCTCAAGAAAGGTTGCGGTATTACTAGTATATGTCAAGCAACTTTCATGCAGAGATGTTCCATATATGTTGGTGCCCCATTCTCTCCCTTCTCCCATCTGCACCAAGTCTTCCCACCCTCACCAATGTACTCTCTTATTTTCTCACACAAGAAATTGCCAGCTTCTATTATTTTCCTCCAATAAGCCTTCCCAAATCCTCCTTTTAACCTGCCCCTTTTACCTACAACCTCCAAAGTTCTTGGGAAGCCAGGACCAGAAATGTGTTGTTGGTGGCTCAGTTACCTGGGACCACACATTGCAAAAATAATGAATTATTTTTTGAGAAATGTGGAGTGAGATGGGCTAGACACTACTGGAGGGGTACTAAATTGGAGCAAACCGTATAAAAAATATTAATATACAATAAGGGTTTTTAAAATGTTCATACTTCTGACTCAATAATCTTACCTCTAGGAGTTTATCATATTAAGGAAATTATCAGATAAATCTTCTAAGATTTGTGTAAAGGATGTTCATTACAGTATTGTAATAGCAAAAATTTGGAAGCAATCAAAATATCCAAGAACAGAATACTGAAATACTGGAGTAAATACTAGGCCATCATTAAAAACCATCATTTAAGAGTGTATAATGACATTGGAAAATGCTTACAATTTAACACAAAATTATGAGTATATCATCAATTTTAACACTATATTATAAAAAATAAAATTGTAACATATAATCTAGCAATTTCACTTCGGGTTATATATTCAAAAGAAGTGAAAGCAAGAACTACAACGGTTTTTTTTTTTTCTTTTTCTTTAAAAGTGTTTTATTGATATATATTAGTTGTACATATTTGGTGATAGAATAGATATTTGTATGCCAACATTCATGGCAGTAATATTCATAACAACCAAAAGTGGAAGCAGCCCTGGTGTCTATCAGATGAGTGAAAAGATCAGCAAAATGTGTTGTACACAGATACAATGGAATATTGTTCAGACTTGAAAAGGAAGGAAATTCTGACACATGCTACAACTTGGATAACCCTCGAGAACATTATGCTAAATGACATAAGCCAATCACAAAAGGATAAATACTGCATGTATAATTTCACTTATGTAAAGCACCTAGAGCCATCAAATTCATACAGAAAGTAGGATTGTGATTTCCAGAGCCTGGGAGGAGGGAGAAATAGGATGTTACTTTGGAAAGATAAAATATTTCTGGAAATAGATGGTGGTCATGGTTGCACAATGAATAAGGGAGGAAATGGTCTTCTACCTCAAGCAGCTAAATCACACATTTAGAATAGGATTCAGCTAAGGGTAACATAAAAAGAAAGATATTAGTAGGCTGAAATGCATTTGAAAAGAAAGCACTGGGATTATAAACCGTGTCATAAGAGGAATGTTTGAAGGAAGCAGTGATATTTAGACTGAACAAATGATTCGCAAGATTCAAAGGTAGCAGGACAGTAGTAGAGTGCAGGAAGTATTGGATAGGTCCTCATGTAGAAATCATGTGTATTAGAGTATGAAATGCACTAAATGAGTGGATAAAGAAACTGTGATATATATATATATACACACACACAACACACACACACACACACACACACACACAAATATGATGGAATACTATGCAGCTATAAAAAATAATGAATTAATGTCATTCACAGCAACCTGGATGACATTGGAAACTACTATTCTAAGTGAAGTAACACAGGAATGGAGAACCAAACATCAGATGTCCTCATTCATAAGTGGGAGCTGAGCTATGAGGATGCAAAGGCACAAAAATGACACAATGGACTTTGGGTACTCAGGGGGAAAGGGTGGGAGGGGGGTAAAGGATAAAAGACTACAAATTGGGTTCAGTGTGTACTGCCTGGGTGATGGGCGCACCAAAAATCTCACAAATCACCACTAAGAACTTACTCGTGTAACCAAATGCCATCTGTTCCCCCAAAACCTAGGAAAACATATTTTTTAATGGAATAATAGATCATCATGGAGTCTGTTATTATAACAGCCACTCTGAAGCCAAATTTCAAGTATGGAAATGCACCCAGTACAGTGCAGTGTCACTGCAGCTTACACGGTGTGATATGAGAGTATATATCAAGAAAGCTCCTCTGCCCCAAATTTCTTGCTTTTTATCCATTTTCCCCACAATTCACAGGTGTTAAAGGGCATAAAATTTTAACTATAACTTAAGGAAACTTTAACTTTTTAATGCCAGAGGTGTTAAAGGGCATCAAATTCTAAGTATAACTTAAGGGAAATTTTAACTTTTTAACTTTAACTTGAGGATCACTTTTCCGGTCCTTTGAAGACAAAAAATCTGAGGATATATGATTGTAACAACCATTGGGGCTGGCATGGTGACTTGCACCTGTAATCTCAGCGCTTTGTGAGGCTGAGGCAGGAGGATGACTTGAGGCAGGAGTTCGAGGCTGCAGTGAGCTATGATCGTGCTGCAGCACTCTAGCCTTAGTGACAGAGCAAGACCTTCTCTAAAAAAAATTAATTTTTTAAAAAAGAGTATGAAATGCACTATGCTTAGAGAAGTTCTTTGTGCCATGTTTGTACATAGGCAGGTGTGAAGGAGTAGTGGCTGACAAGACAGAGAGGTAGACAAGGGCTTGATCATTTGTTCACTCAATAAATGTGTATTTATTGATATACCTACTCACAAAGAACTTACTAATCCATGCTAAGAAGTTCGGGTTTTAACCAAACAGTATTAAGTAACTACTGAAGGACTTGAAAGTCCTACAATTCAATTTGTATTTTAGAAAGTTCATTCTGGAGGTTGAGCAGTGGATTATTTAGAGAATGGCAAGACTGGAGGCAATTAGAGATGACTTAAGGAGGTGTTTCAGAAATCCAGGTTTACAAAAAAAAAAAAAAAGCAGTGGAGTGGGAGCAAAAAGGACATGGTTCAAGGAAATATTTAGATACTAAAATTGACAGAATTTGATGATGCATTGGCTTCGGAAAGTGAGAAAGAGTAAAGTTAGGACAATTCTTGAGATTTTGTTGCATGCAGTGAGGTGACTGTAATGAACACAGAAACCCACTATAGGATGAAGAGAAAATTGAAATGGGGAAAATTGTGAAGTCCATTTTGTACATGTCAATACCTGTGGAAGACATTGCTAGTCACCTACCAGAATCCATTTTCTCCTTTTTCCACATAATGGTAGCTAGGATATGGCTGCCCAGCCTTCCTTTGGCACTGTATTTTGCAGGCACTCTTTGTAGTGGGGAGGTGGCCGTGTGGTTAAGACCTTGCTGGTAGAATGTGACCAAGAGCAAATTGCACAACTTCCTTCTCACTTGCTTAAGAATAAATCCCTGTCCCTGGATTTCTGCTCCTTCTCCCTGCTACTGTTTGCAATGGTGATGACTTAAACGACCTAGGAAGTCTCAAGTTGAGGATAGCAGAGCCTACACTAACCTGGGTTTCTGCATATATCAGAGCTGTCTGCTCATCTCAAACATTCACCCTGGGCTGTTCACGTGATAGAGAAATATGCATATTGTTCTTTACACTATTAATTTTAGAGCAGTTTTGTTACAGTAGCTTAGCCCACCTCATACAGCATCTAAGTGGAGATATGGACAGTTGACTATACTAGTCTGAAGTTCAAGAAAGAGGTAAATTTATCAGTTATAATTAAATTGGGTTAACATCAAAGCCATGGATATGAATAACTCTCTCATAAAATATATAAAGAAAGAAAAGAAAAAGACTTCAGGTGTAACACAAAGGAATACAATCTGTAAAGTGTGCATAGAGGAAAGAAGAGGATATCACATTGAAGTATAAAAAGAATAATAAGAGAATTAGAGGATAGGCAGTATTACAGCAGTCAATACAGGAGTTAGTATCAAGGACACAGCAGTCAAAGGAGGTTGTCAAGGAAACAAGTTCCATGAGAATATGGAGCCCAGAACACCGAGGATTAGCCATGGACCAGAGATGGAACATTTTTCACACAGCAAGAACATGTCAGGAGACATTTTCAGTCAATGTATGTACACATTCCTTTGAGACAAGGAATATTTGAAATAATAGTATCTGAACTAATTGAGTCTAACAGGAGAAAGAGAAGAGGAAAAGGACATTGAAGGTAGATGGAGTAGCCTTCAATGTCAGGAGGCATGCAGAAAAAGGAAAGTTTCTAAAAATATCACAAGAGGCTAAACAGTGATCATTATTTTCTCTAAAAGTAGAATGAGGTTGGTGTTGGACTTATAGCTCATGGAAAGTGATAATGGTTTAGAACAGTTTCTGAGGGTGGAAAAATATGTTGCAGAGAAGCTAGTGTTGAATGATTTCCTCTGTGTGTAGTCAGTAGTGGTGGTTAGATGGTAATACTAATCCAAAACGGGTACTCTGTGCAGCAAGTATCATATAAAGATGCAGGTTAAAAAGTAAAGGATATTGGTGAGAGCAGATGGAGGATTTCTCTTTTCATCACTTTGATCCTTGTGTTCACAGAGATATTATACCAGGTCTGTCATATCATCTGTGACAAACTTGGTGCCATCACCATCATAACACCTTTCTAAGTCTGGGAGCTATATTTCCCCCAAACACCTTCCTATATTGTTCTGGATTTGAATTTGCCAGTGGGGGGAAAAAAAACCAACTTGTGTCATCTTTAGAAGGTGGGAGCAAAGAGCAAGCTATTCTTTTTAGGAGGTCAAGGAGGGCAGAAGTGGTAGCTTCTAGAAATCCTCCACAGTAACTTTTTCTATAGATTCTGAAGATCTACAGACCTATCTCTCAGCTCCTCCCACATTCACATAATCTCTAATTTCTACATGAAATCTCTTTTTCCCATAGTAATCGTGGTAGCTGTCTTCTGACCAAAACCAGATGGGTATGCCAGGCCTAGTGTTGATGTGGCTGTCCTCATCCTCTTTGAAAGCAAATAAAAAACAAACTCTAATTATTCTGACCTTCAGTCAACTCTGTTTTTCTTGGCAATGTTGTTTGGAAAAACATCTGGAAATACCTCAGACACTATTGCCTTGGGTTCTTGGATTTCATCACCCAAAAATGTTTCCTTCATTCTTAGGAGCAGGCTTCTTCTTGGGTTCCTTCATTCCCACAGTGCTCCCACATAACTGGATACTATCATCTCAGACAGAACCTCAGCATTCTTGGCAGCACTTGTCAATAGGAGTCCACCAATGAATACCGGATGTGGATATATCATGGGGCTGACCCTGGATACTCCTAACCCCTTCCTAAGTAGTGATTCACCATGATCATACTCAGTTATTTAGACAGCAAGAAGGTTCTTTACTAGACTGCTTGGAATTTCATGCCTCAGGTAGTGCAGGCTCCAAAGCCAGCTATATACACAATTTGGCACATTAGTAGGATGTGACAGAGTTTAAAGAGCCAACTACTTTGTCTAGCTTAAAAGATAAGTCCTACTTAGTTCTGGGCACACAGTAGTGGCCTAATTTACTTAGATCGTAAGAACCTGGGTTTCTGAATCCTCTCTCACAGCCAACTGTTGTGATCAAGAGTATAGATTCCGCAGTCAGACTGCCTGAGATTAAATGCTGGCTTGATTTGGGAAAAACTGTTTAACCTCTCTGTAACTCATCTGTAAAATAGGGATAATAAAATGAGGATTAAAGAA
Source organism: Theropithecus gelada (assembly GCF_003255815.1). Lineage (NCBI taxonomy): Eukaryota > Metazoa > Chordata > Mammalia > Primates > Cercopithecidae > Theropithecus > Theropithecus gelada. The sequence goes on along the minus strand of NC_037668.1, from coordinate 17,781,535 downwards.
ATAATGCACTTAAAGTACTTCATACATTTTGGGTGTAATAATAATAATATAAACAGACATTGGAGTTATTGTGGGTTTGGTCCCAGACTACTGTAATAAAGCAAGTATTGCAATAAAGCAAGTCACATAAATTTTTTGGTCTCTCAGTGTATATAAAAAGTTATGTTTATACTATACTGTAATCTATGAGGTGTGTAATAGCATTATGTCTAAAAAATGTACAAACATTTTAAAATATTGGGTCAATGAAGATATTAATGGAGAAATATAAATACTTTTTGAAACAAATGAAAATGGAAATACAACTTACCAAAATGTATGGGATATGGCAAAAGCAGTGCTAAGAAGAAATTTCATAGCAAAATATCTACATCAAAAAAATAGAAATATTTCAAATAACCTAACAATGTACCTCAAGGGACTAAAAAAGCAAGAACAAACCAAATCCAAAATTAGTAGAAAGAAAAATAATAAAGATCAGAGCAGAACTAAATGAAATAAAGACTACAAAATACAAAAGATCAAAGAAATAAAAAGCTGGTTTTTCTGAAAAGAAAAAATCAACAGCCATTAGTTAAACTAAGAAAATAAAAGACCCAAATAAATAAAATTAGAGATGAAAAAGAAGATACAAAAATGCAAAGGATCATTAGAGACAATTATGAACAATTATACTTTAACAAATTGAGAAACCTGGAAGAAATGGATTAATTCCTGGACACACGCAACCTACCAAGATTGAATCAGAGTGAAAGAGAAAACTTGAACAGACCAACAACAAGTAATGAGATGAAATCAGTAATAAAAAGTCTCCCAACAGAGAAAAGCTAAGAACTGAACGGCTTTACTGGTAAAGTTTACCAAGCTTATAAAGAAGAAATAACACTAATTTGTCTCACACTGTTCCAAAAAATTGAAGAGAAGGGAATTCTTGCTAACTCATTCTATAAGGTCAGCATTACTCTGACACCAGAACCAGACAAGGACACAACAAAAAAGGAAACTATCGGCCATTATTCCTGATGAACATACATGCAAAAATTCTTAACAAAATACTAGCAAACCAAATCCAACAGCACATCAAAAAGATGATACACCATGATTAAGTAGGATTTATCCCAGGGATGCAAGGATAATTTGATATATACAAATCAGCAAATCTAATACATTATGTCAACAGAATGGAGGACAAAAACCATACAATCATCTCAACAGATGCATAAAAAGTACTTGATGAAATTCAACGCCCCTTCATGATAAAAATTCTCAAAAAAATCACACATAGAAGGAACATACCTTAACAAGATAAAGGCCATTTATGGCAAACCCACAACTCCACAACTAACATAATACTGAACGAAGAAAGGCTAATAGTTCTTGATTTTTAAAAGCTAAAAGTTTTTCCTGTAAGAACTGGAACAAGACAAGGATGCCTACTTTTATCACTCTTATTCACCATAGTACTGAAAGTACTAGCTAGAACAATCAGGCAAGAGAAGAAAATAAATGGCATACAAATTGGGAAACAGGAAGTCAAATTGTCCCTCTTTTCAGATGATGTGATATTAAATATAGAAAAACCTAAAGACTCCACCAAAAAACTCAGGTATGATAAATGAATTCAATAAAGTTGCAGGTTACAAAATCTACATACAAAAATTAGTCATGTTTCTATACACCAATAACAAACTAACTGAAAAATCAAGATAGCACTTCCTTTCACAATAGCTACAAAAATAAAAACAAAATAAAATGCTGAGGATTAAATTTAATCAAGGAGATGAAAGACCTCTATAATAAAAACTGCAAAACATTGTTGAAAGAAATCAAAGAAAATACAAACAAATTGAAAGATATCTCATACTCATGGATCAGAAGAATTAATATTGTTAGAATGACAATACTACCCAAAGGAATCTACAGATTTGATGTGATCCCTATCAAAATGCCAACAGTATTCTTCACAGAAACAGAAAAAACAATCCTAAAATTCATATGGAACCACAGAAGACACTGAATAGCCAAAGTAACACTTAACAAAAAGAACAAAGCTCAAGGCATCACATTACCTGACTTCAAAATCTACAGAGCCATAGTAACCAAAACAACATGGCATTGATATAAAAACACAGACTAATAGAATAGAATAGAGATCCCAGAAATAAATCTACATATTTACAACCAACTGATTTTTTACAAAGATGCCAAGAACATTCACTGGGGAAAGAACACCCTCTTCAATAAATGGTGCTGGGAAAACTGGATATCCATTTGCAGAAAAATGAAACAAAACCCCCATTTCTCACCATATGCAAAAATCAACTCAAACTGGATTAAAGACTTAGATGTAAGACCCAAATCCATAAAACTACTAGAAGAACACACAGGAAAAATGTGTCAGTACATTAGTCTAGGCAAAGATTTTGTGGCTAAGACTTCGAAAGCACAGGCAGCTTAAAAAAGGAAATAAACCAATGGGACTATATTAAACTAAAAAGCTCCTGCACAGCAAGGGAAAAGTCAAAAGAGTAAAAGACAACCTGTAAAAGGGGAGAAAACATTTGCAAATTATTCATCCAACCAAGAAACTACTATCCAGAATATACAAGGAACTCAAACAACTCAAGAGCAAAGTAAATAATAATGATAATAATAATAATAATCCCATTAAAAAGTAGGCAAAGGATTTCAATAGACATTTCTGAAAAAAAAAGACATACAGATGACCAACAGGTATATGAAAAAATGTTCAACACAACTAATCCTTAGGAAAATGCAAGTAAAAATCAGAGTGAGGTATCATCTCATCCCATTTAGAATTGCGATTATTACAATAAGAGCAAAATAACAAATGTTGGTGAGGATGCATAGAAAAGGGATCTTTTACACAATGTTGTAAATTAGTATAGCTATTATGAAAAAAATATGGAGATTTCTCAAAAAACTAAACCTAGAACTACCATATGATCCAGAATTCCCGCTACTATAAATCAATATGTCAAAGGGATACCTGCAAACCTGTGTTGATTGCAACACTATTCACAATAGCCAAGATATGGAATCAACCTAAATGTCCATCAATGAATAAATGAAAAAAGAAAATGTGGTATATATAGATAATGCAACACTATTTGGCAAAAAAGAAAGGAATGAAATAATGTAATTTGCAGCAACATGAATGAAACTGGAGGTCATTACTTTAAATAAAATAGGCCAGGCACAGAAAGACAAATATTGCATGTTCTTGTTCATATATGTGAGTTTAAAAAGTTGACCTCATGGTGGTAGACAGTAGAATGATGGTTACCAGAGGTTGGGAAAAGGGCAGAGGGGATAAACAGAGGTTGGTTAATGGGTACCAACATACAGGCACATAAAAGAAATAAATTCTAATATTTGATAGCACAGTATAGTTAATAATTATTGTGTATTTCAAAATAGCTAGAAAATATTTGAAATATTCCAAACACAAAGAAACGATAAATGTTTGAGGTGACAGAGATCCTAAATACCTTGATTAACCATTGTACATTATATGCCTGTATCAAAATATCACATGCACCACATAAATATGTACAATTATTATGTATCAATTAGAATACTTTATTGCTTAAAAAATGCTAAAAATTGTCTGAGCCTTCAGTGAGTCATAATCGTTCTGCTGATGGAGAGTATCACCTCAATGTTGATGGCTGCTGTCGTATTAGGGTGACGGTCCCTGAAGGTTGGGGTAGCTATGGCAATTTCTTAAAAGAAAACAACAGAGAAGTTTGCCTCATCAATTACCTCTTCCTTTCACAAGATTTCTCTCTGTAGCATGTGATGCTGTTTAATAGCATTTTACCCACAGTAGAACTGCTTTGAAAATTGGAGTCCATCCTTTCAAACCCCACCATTGTTTAATCAACTAAGTTTATGGAATATTGTAAATCCTTTGTTGTCATTTCAACAATGTTCACGGCATCTTCACCAGGAGTAGATTCCATCTTAAGAAGCCACCTTTATTGTCCATTCAGAAGAAGCAACTTCTCATCCATTCAAGTTTCATCATGAGATTACAGCAATTCAGTCACATCTTGAGACTCCACTTCTAGTTCTCTTGCTATTTCCATCACATCTACAATGACTTCTTCCACTGGAGTCTTGAACCCCTCAAAGTCATTTATGAAGGTTGGAATCAACTTCTTTCAAGCTCCTTTTAAAGCTGATATTTTGACCTCCTCTCATGAATTATGAATGCTTATAATGGCCTCTGGAATGGTGAATCCTTTCCAGGATGTTTTTAATTATTTTAATTAATTATTGTGCCCATATCCATCAGAGGAATCACTATTTATGGCAGCTGTAATGTTCCAAAACATATTTCTTAATAAAACTTGAAAATTGAAATTACTCCTTAATCCATGGGCTGCAGAATGGATGTTGTGTTAGTTAGGCATGGAAACAACATCCTTGTACATTTTCATCAGAGCTGTTGAATTACCAGGTTTTTGTCAATGAGCAGAAATATTTTGAAAGGGATCTCTTTTTTCTGAGTAGTAGGTCTCAACAGTGGGCTTAAAATAGTCAGTAAACCATGCCGTAAACAGATGCACCTCATCCAAGCTTTACTGTTCCATTTATAGAGCACAAACAGAGGAGATTTGGCACAACTCTTAAGAGACCTAGAATTTTCAGAATGGTAAATGAGCATTGGCTTCAACTTAAAGTGACCAGCTGCATTAGTTACCTAACAAGAGAGTCAGCCTGTACTTTGAAGCAGCAGGACTCTGAAGAAGTGGGCCACACCCCCACCGCATGCCCTGCGAGGGGAGCAAGAGAACCTTTCCCACTTCAAATGGGTCCTCCCCCGGGATCCTGGAAGGTGAGTGAGAGCAAATGCTCACACTCAGAGAAGGCTGCAAGGGGCAGGCTCAGGAAAGTAAAGATACAAGTCCCAGAGGCACCCCCAGCAGAGAAGACAACTCCCTCCAGTCCTGCTCCCCGAGGTCCACCCCAAACTCCCTATACCGCTTCAGCCTCTCACTTGCCTCTCCTAAAAGTCCTTGCCCTAAACAAGCCCCAGTCTCACTCTTGCTCCTCCAACAAATGTCCAGTGAATTTGGGTGTAGTAAGGTCCGGGTCTCCTCCCTACAGGACTTAAAGCAAATTAAGGGGGATCTGGGCAAGTTTTCAGGTGACCCTGATAGATATATAGAGACTTTCCAGATTTTCACCCAAATATTTGAATTCTCCTGCAGAGACATTGTGTTACTTTTGAATCAGACCCTGACGGACACTGAGAAGCAGGCTGCTCTGCAAGCAGCAGAGAGATTTGGGGATGAGCTTCCTATCACATATAGCATCAGGGAAGGGGGTGAACATTATCCAACCAGAAGAGAAGTAGTACCAGTGAATGACGCTAAATGGGATCCTAATGACGAGATAGAAGACTGGAAAAGGAGACACTTTCAGGTGTGCATAATGGAAGGCTTACATAAGACTAGGACCAAGCCTCTCAATTATACTAAGTTGTCCATGATTTGGAATTTGATAAAATTCCCACTACCTTCCTGGAAAGGCTGAGAGAGGCCTTGGTAAAGCACACCCCTCTATCTCCTGATTCAGTTGAGGGACAACTAATCCTAAAATATAAATGTATTACCCAGGCAACTCCTGACATCAGGAGGAAGCTACAAAAACAGGACCTAGGACCAGATAGTACATTAGAGGACCTCCTGAAAGTGGCTACCATGGTCTTTTATAATATAAGAGAAAGGGAGGCCCGGGAAAGAGAGAGGAGATACAGGTATTCCCAGGGCGCACTTGTTAACTGCTAAAGATATGGCAAGAACATTAATCTCTTCTAAAGTTTATCCACTCCCATACAAAGTTTAATTCCTTTCACCAGGGTGAAATAGCTCAGGGTACAATGTTGTTGCTAGTATATTACACTTCTTATCTCTGTAATCTTTGGCACTAAACTCTTTCCTTGTATAATACACATGTTTAACCTATGCATACTTAAACTTATAAAACTTGTTTTATTCTCTCATGCCTAGAAGACACCAAATTCCAAATGGCCAGGGAACCAGAGCCTTGGACAATGGCTACCCTTCGCTAGGAACCATTTGATAGACCTCTGGGAGGAATCTGACTGCTGTTTTCCCCAAAACAATGCCCCCTGTCAGTAGGAAGCAGCTAAGACTGGTCATCATTCGTATTCTAAGGGCAGTTAGATGTATCTCTTCAGAGAGGGAAATGATACGGGAGTTCTAGGAAGGGAAGAGTGTGATCCCTTTAAATAATATGGAATGGGGGAAGAAAAGTGCTGGATAGAGGAGCGTGTGGTCCCTGGCTAGAGTTCCACCCTCACGGACCTAGGTGAGGACAGGCATTTCCTGCCCAAATGTTGCATTTCCCAAGACCACCCTGGCAGCTATGCCCCCATCCTGAGCCTGTAAAAACCCAAGACCCTAGTGGGCAGATGACACACAGGTGAACAGATGTGAAGAGGAGCACATCGGGCAGAAGAAGATGCAAGCACCTGGTCACTGAGAGGACATTGAGAGGAGCATGCCAGCAGAAGAACACACCGGCAGGCCATCGACTGTCAGGACGAGACAGAGTTTGGCTGGGGCCGTCAGAGGAGTGCCAGGGCTAAAAGGAGGCAGCCCAACTCCAGGGGAAAATCATCCTTCTTCTGGCTCCCACATCAGCTGAGAGCTACTTCCACTTAATAAAACTTTGCACTCACACCCCAAGCCCATGTGTGATCAGATTCTTCTGGTACACCAAGGCAAGAAACCCCAGGATACAGAAATCCCTGTGTCTTGTGATAAGGAAGGGGGTCTGATTGAGCTGGTTAACACAAACTGCCTATAAATGGCAAACTAAAAGAGCACCCTGTAACACATGCCCACTGGGGCTTAGAAGCTGTAAATATTCACCTCTAGACACTGTCATGGGGTTGGAGCCCCACAGCCTGCCTGTCTGTATGCTCCCCTAGAAGTCTGAGCAGTGGAGCACTGAAGAAGTGAGCCACACCCCCATCACATGCCCTGCAAGAGGGACAAGGGAACTTTTCCCATTTCACTAGGATTTTCACAATGGTAAATGAGCATTGGCTTCAACTTAAAGTCACCAGCTGCATTAGTACCTAATAAGAGAATCAGCCTGTACTTTGAAGCTTTGAAGCCAGGCATTGACTTCTCCTCTTTAGCTATGGAGGTCCCTAAACCTCATGAACCAACCTCTGCTAGCTTTAAAGTTTTCTTCTGCAGTGTTCTCATCTCTATCAGCCTTCACAGAATTGAAGAGATTTAGGGCCTTGCTCTGGGTTAGGCTTTGGCTTACGGGAATGTTGTGGCTGATTTGATCTTCTATTCAGACCACTAAAATTTCTCTATAGCAGCAATAAGGCTGTTTCACTTTCTTGTCGTTCATGTGTTCACTGGAGTTGCGCTTTTTAATTTCCTTCAAGAACTTTTTATTTGCATTCACAGTTTGGCAAACTGTTTGGCACAAGAGGCCTAGTTTTGGCCTATCTTGGCTTTTGATGTGCCTTCTTCATTAAACTTATTCATCTCTAACTTTTCATTTAAAATGAGGGATGTGAGATTGCTCCTTTCACTTGAACACTTACAGGCCATTTTCAAGTTATTAATTGGCATAATTTCAATATTATGGTGTCTCAGAGATTAAGGAGACCTGATGAGAGGGAGAGATGGGGCACTGGCCATTTGGTAGAACAGTCAGAACACAACCAGCATTTATTAAGTTGACCATCTTGTGTGGGTGTGGTTTGTGGCATTCCAAAACAACTACAATAGTAACATCAAAGGCCACTCATTACAGATCATCAAAACAGATACAATAGGTGGGGGCAGAGCAAGATGGCTGACTAGGAACAGCTCCAGTCTCCAGCTCCCAGTGCCAGTGACACAGAAGACAGGTGATTTCTGCATTTTCAACTGAGGTACTGGGTTCATCTCATTAGGGAGCACCAGACAATTGGTGCTGGTGAGCTGCTGCAGCCCAGCCAGCGAGAGCTAAAGCAGGGCGATGCATCGCCTCACCTGGGAAGCGCAAGGGGGAAGGGAATCCCTTTTCCTAGCCAGGGGAACAGAGAAACACAACACCTGGAAAATCGGGTAACTCCCACCCCAATACTGCGCTTTACCAAGGGTCTTAGCAAATAGGCACACCAGGAGATTATATCCCACACCAGACCAGGAGGGTCCCACGCCCACGGAGCCTCCCTCATTGCTAGCACAGCAGTCTGTGATCTAACGGCAAGGCAGCAGCGAGGCTGGGGGAGGGGCGCCCGCCATTGCTGAGGCTTAAGTAGGTAAACAAAGCCGCTGGGAAGCTCGAACTGGGTGGAGCTCACAGCAGCTCAAGGAGGCCTGCCTGTCTCTGTAGACTCCACCTCTGGGGACAGGGCACAGCTAAACAACAACAACAACAACAAAAAGGAGCAGAAACCTCTGCAGACGCAAATGACTCTGTCTGACAGCTTTGAAGACAGCAGTGGATCTCCCAACACGGAGGTTGAGATGTGAGAACGGACAGACTGCCTGCTCAAGTGGGTCCCTGATCCCTGAGTAGCCTAACTGGGAGACATCCCCCACGAGGTGCAGACTGACACCTCACACCTCACATGGCTGGGTACACCTCTGAGACAAAGCTTCCAGAGCAAGAATCAGACAGCAACACTCACTGTACAGCAATAGTCTATCTTCTGCATCTTCCACTGCTGATACTCAGGCAAACAGGGTCTAGAGTGGACCTCAAGCAAACTCCAACAGACCTGCAGCTGAGGGTCCTGACTGTTAGAAGAAAAACTAACAAACAGAAAGGACACCCACACCCAAATCCCATCAGTACGTCATCATCATCAAAGACCAAAGGCAGATAAAATCACAAAGATGGGGAAAAAGCAGTGCAGAAAAGCTGGAAATTCAAAAAATCAGAGTGCATCTCCCCCTCCAAAGGAATGCAGCTCATCACCAGCAACAGAACAAAGCTGGATGGAGAATGACTTTGACGAGTTGAGAGAAGAAGGCTTCAGTCAATCAAACTTCTCAGAGCTAAAGGAGTAACTATGTAACCAGCACAAAGAAACTAAAAACCTTGAAAAAAGAATGGATGAATGGATAACTAGAATAATCAATGCAGAGAAGACCTTAAAAGAACTGATGGAGATGGAAACGGTAACATGAGAACTATGTGACAAATGCACAAGCTTCAGTAACTGACTCAATCAACTGGAAGAAAGAGTATCAGCGACTGAAGATTAAATGATTGAAATGAAGTGAGAAGAGAAGTGTAGAGAAAAAAGAGTAAAAAGAAATGAACAAAGCCTCCAAGAAATATGGAATTATGTGAAAAGACCAAATCTACGTCTGGTTGGTGTGCCTAAAAGTGATGGGGAAAATGGAACCAAGTTGGAAAACACTCTGCAGGATATCATCCAGGAGAACTTCCCCAACTTAGTAAGGCAGACCAACATTCAAATTCAGGAAATACAGAGAACGCCACAAAGATACTCCTCGAGAAGAGCAACCCCAAGACACATAATTGTCAGATTCACCAAAGTTGAAATGAAGGAAAAAATGTTAAGGAGAGCCAGAGAGAAAAGTCGGGTTACACCCAAAGGGAAGCCCATCAGACTAACAGCAGATCTCTCGGCAGAAACTCTCCAAGCCAGAAGAGAGTGGGGGCCAATATTCAACATTCTTAAAGAAAAGAATTTTCAACCCAGAATTTCATATCCAGCCAAACTAAGTTTCATAAGAGGAGAAATAAAATCCTTTACAGAGAAGCAAATGCTTAGAGATTTTGTCACCACCAGGCCTGCCCTACAAGAGATCCTGAAGGAAACACTAAACATGGAAAGGAACAACTCATACCAGCCATTGCAAAAACATGCCAAAATGTAAACTTCATCGATGCTAGGAAGAAACTGCATCAACTAGCAAGCAAAATAACCAGCTAATATCATAATGGCAGGATCAAGTTCACACACAACAATATTAACCTTAAATGTAAATGGACTAAGTGGTCCAATTAAAAGACACAGACAGGCGAATTGGATAAAAAGTCAAGACCCATCAGTTTGCTGTATTCAGGAGACCCATCTCACATGCAGAGACACACATAGGCTTGAAATAAAGGGATGAAGGAACATCTACCAAGCAAATGGAAAACAAAAAAAAAAAGCAGGGGTTGCATTCCTAGTCTCTGATAAAACAGACTTTAAACCATCAAAGATCAAAAGAGACAAAGAAGGCCATTACATAATGGTAAAGGGATCAATTCATCAGGAAGAGCTAACTATCCTAAATATATATGCACCCAATACAGGAGCACCCAGATTCATAAAGCAAGTCCTTAGAGACTTACAAAGAGACTTGGACTCCTGTACAATAATAATGGGAGACTTTAACACCCCACTGTCAACATTAGACAGATCAACGAGACAGAAAGTTAACAAGGATATCCAGGAATTGAACTCAACTCTGCACCAAGCGAATCTAATAGAGATCTACAGAACTCTCCACCCCAAATCAACAGGATATACATTCTTCTCAGCACATCGTGCTTCTTCCAAAATTGACCACATAGTTGGAAGTAAAGCACTCTTCAGCAAATGTAAAAGAACAGAAATTATAACAAACTGTCTCTCAGACCACAGTGCAATCAAACTAGAACTCAGGACTAAGAAACTCAATCAAAACTGCTCAGCTGCATGGAAACTGAACAACCTGCTCCTGAATGACTAGTAGGTACATAACGAGATGAAGACAGAAGTAAATATGTTCTTTGAAACCAATGAGAACAAAGGTACAGCATACAAGAATCTCTGGGACACATTTAAAGCAGTGTGTAGAGGGAAATTTATAGCACTAAATGCCCACAAGAGAAAGCAGGAAAGATCTCAAATTGACACCCTAACATCACAATTAAAAGAACTAGAGAAGCAAGAGCAAACACATCCAAAAGCTAGCAGAAGGCAAGAAATAACTAAGATCAGAGCAGAACTGAAGGAGATAGAGACACAAAAAACCCTCCAAAAAATCAGTGAATCCAGGAGCTGGTTTTTTGACAAGATCAACAAAATTGATAGTCCACTAGCAAGACTAATAAAGAAGAAAAGAGAGAAGAATCAAATAGATGCAATAAAAAATGATAAAGGGGATATCACCACTGACCCCACAGAAATACAAACTACCATCAGAGAACACTATAAACACCTCTATGCAAATAAACTAGAAAACCTAGAAGAAATGGATAATTTCTTGGACACGTACACTCTCCCAAGACTAAACCAAGAAGAAGTTAAATCCCTGAATAGACCAATAGCAGGCTCTGAAATTGAGGCAATAATTAATAGCCTAACGACCAAAAAAAGTCCAGGACCAGACGGATTCACAGCCGACTTCTACCAGAGGTACAAGGAGGAGCTGGTACCATTCCTTCTGAAACTATTCCAATCAATAGAAAAAGAGGGAATCCTCCCTAACTCATTTTATGACGCCAACATCATCCTGATACCAAAGCCTGGCAGAGACACAACAAAAAAAGAGAATTTTAGACCAATATCCCTGATGAACATCAATGCAAAAATCCTCAATAAAATACAGGGCAACCCAAATCCAGCAGCACATCAAAAAGCTTATCCACCATGATCAAGTGGGCTTCATCCCTAGGATGCAAGCATGGTTCAACATACGCAAACCAATAAATGTAATACAGCATATAAACAGAACCAAAAACAAAAACCACATGATTATCTCAATAGATGCAGAAAAGGCCTTTCACAAAATTCAACAGCCCTTCATGCTAAAAACTCTCAATAAATTTGGTATTGATGGAACGTATCTCAAAATAATAAGAGCTATTTATGACAAACCCACAGCCAATATCATACTGAATGGGCAAAAACTGGAAGCATTCCCTTTGATAACTGGCACAAGACAGGGACGCCCTCTCTCAACACTCCTATTCAACATAGTGTTGGAAGTTCTGGCTGGGGCAATCAGGCATGAGAAAGAAATCAAGGGTATTCAGTTAGGAAAAGAAGAAGTCAAATTGTCCCTGTTTGTAGATGGCATGATTGTATATTTAGAAAACCACTCACTTTTAAACTCTGGAGAAATTTTAAACCTATAAAAAATTTGTTAAAAAAAAAAAAAAAAAAAAAAAAGAAAGAAAGAAAACCCCATTGTCTCAGCCCAAAATCTCCTTAAGCTGAAAAGCAACCTCAGCAAAATCTCGGGATACAAAATCAATGTGCAAAAATCACAAGCATTCTTATACACCGGTAACAGACAAACAGAGAGCCAAATCATGAATGAACTCCCATTCACAATAGCTTCAAAGAGAATAAAATACCTAGGAATCCAACTTACAAGGGATGTAAAGGACCTCTTCAAGGAGAACTACAAACCACTGCTCAGTGAAATAAAAGAGGACACAAACAAATGGAAGAACAAACCATGCTAATGGATATGAAGAATCAATATTGTGAAAATGGCCATACTGCCCAAGGTAATTTATAGATTCAATGCCATTCCCATTAAGCTACCAATGACTTTCTTCACAGAATTGGAAACAATTGCTTTAAAGTTCATATGGAACCAAAAAAGAGCCCACATTGCCAAGACAATCCTAAGCCAAAAGAATAAAGCTGGAGGCATCATGCTACCTGACTTCAAACTATACTACAAGGCTACAATAACCAAAACAGCATGGTACTGGTACCAAAGCAGAGATATAGACCATTGGAACAGAACAGAGCCCTCAGAAATAATACCACACATCTACAGCCATCTGATCTTTGACAAATCTGACAAAAACAAGAAATGGGGAAAGGATTCCCTATTTAATAAATGGTGCTGGAAAAACTGGCTAGTCATAAGTAGAAAGCTGAAACTGGATCCTTTCCTTACTCCTTATACGAAAATTAATTCAAGATGGATTAGCAACTTAAATGTCAGACCTAAAACCATAAAAACCCTAGAAGAAAACCTAGGAAATACCATTCAGGACATAGGCGTGGGCAAGGACTTCATGTCTAAAACACCAAAAGCAATGGCAACAAAAGCCAAAATTGACAAATGGGATCTAATTAAACTAAAGAGCTTCTGCACAGCAAAAGAAACTACCATCAGAGTGAACAGGCAACCTACAGAATGGGAGAAAATTTTTGCAATCTACTCATCTGACAAAGGGCTAATATCCAGAACCTAGAAAGAACTCAAACAAATTTACAAGAAAAAAACAAACAACCCCATCAAAAAGTGGGCAAAGGATGTGAACAGACACTTCTCAAAAGAAGACATTCATACAGCCAACAGACACATGAAAAAATGCTCATCATCACTTGCCATCAGAGAAATGCAAATCAAAACCACAATGAGATACCATCTCACACCAGTTAGAATGGCAATCATTTAAAAAATCAGGAAACAACAGGTGCTGGAGAGGACGTGGAGAAATAGGAACACTTTTACACTGTTGGTGGGACTGTAAACTAGTTCAACCATTATGGAAAACAGTGTGGCGATTCCTCAAGGATCTAGAACTAGAAATACCATTTGACCCAGCCATCCCATTACTGGAGATATACCCAAAGGATTATAAGTCATGCTGCTGTAAAGACACATGCACACGTGTGTTTATTGTGGCACTATTCACAATAGCAAAGACTTGGAATCAACCCAAATGTCCTTCAGTGACAGACTGGATTAAGAAAATGTGGCCCATATACACCATGGAATACTATGCAGCCATAAAAAAGGATGAGTTTGTGTCCTTTGTAGGGACATGGACACAGCTGGAAACCATCATTCTCAGCAAAATATCGCAAGAACAGAAAACCAAATACTGCATGTTCTCACTCATAGGTGGGAACTGAACAATGAGATCACTTGGACTTGGGAAGGGGAACATCACACACCGGGTCCTATTGTGGCGGGGCAGGGGGGGTTAGCATTAGGAGATATACCTAATGTAAATGATGAGTTAATGGGTGCAGCACACCAATTTGGCACATGTATACATGTGTAACAAACCTGCACATTGTGCACATGTACCCTAGGAAAAAAAAAAGGGAAGAGGGAAAATACTGACCAAATTAAAAGAAAATCTCCCCCCCCCACAAAAAAAACAACAAAACAGACCATTAAAGAAAAAGACCATTAGAATTTTTATTAGGATGCTGTTGCATTTCTAATAATTGGGGGGGAAATTGACAACTTAATTATATCAAGTTTTCTAGTCCATGAACAAGGATGACTCCTCATTTATTCAGTTTTTTCTTGGTTTTTTACATCAGTGCTTTGTAGTTTTCAGTACATATATACTGGATATATTTCTAAGAATTATACCTAAATACTTTATGGTTTGGATGCTATTATACACAGTACTTTTAATTTTAGCTTCCAATTGTTTATTGATCATATATGGAAATATTATTAATTCTTTTGTATGCTGACCTTATGTACTTAGATAAACTCGCTTATTAGTTCTAGTAGTTTTTGTGTGTGTTTATTACATTTCTTTGTTATTTTCTACATTGATAATTATGTCACCTGCAAATAAAGAGAGTTTTACCTCTTCCTTTCTAACCTATAGTCTCGTTGCACTGATTAGGATCTCCACTATGATGCCGAGTATGAGCAAGGAAATTTATGTTCCCAATCTTTTTTATTATTTTATTTTATTTTATTTTATTTTATGAGACAGGGTCTCACTATGTTTCCCAGGCTGGAGTGTAGTGGTGCAATCATGGTTCACTGTAGCCTTGGCCCCTCTGGGCCTCAAGTGATCCTCCCACATCAGCCTCCTGAGTAGCTACAGGCACGTGCCACCACACCTGGCTAATCTGTTTATTTTTTGTAGAGGCAGGGTTTCGCTGTGTTACCCAGTCTGGTCTCAAACTCCTGACCTCAAGTGATCTCCTGCCTCAACCTCCCAAAGTGCTGACTACACACATAAGCCTTTACACCTGGTCCATGCTCTTCCTCTTAGAGGTAAAGCATTTAGTCTTTCAACATTAGGTAAGATGCTAGCTATAGGAATTTTGTCGATGCCCATTATCAGGTTGAGAAAGTTCCCTTTAATTTCTGTTTAGCTAAGAGATTTCGTTATCACAAATGGATGTTGACATTTATCAAATGCCTTTTCTGCATTTGTCAAGATGATAGTATAGTTTGTCTTTAGTTTGATACGATGATTGATTTTTAATGTTGAACCAACCTTCCATTCCCAGGATAGACCCCATTTGTCGTAACATATGTTTTTCATACACTGTTCAATGTGGTTTGCCAAAATGTTTTAAGAATTTTGGTACCTATTTTCACAAGGAATATTGGTCCATAGTTTTCTTATAATCTCTTTGTCTGATTTTAGTATCAGGGTAATGTTGCTCTCATAGAATGAGTTGGGAAGTCTTCCCTCCTCTTCAGTTTTCTGGAAGAGTTTCTGTATAATTGGTATCATTTCTTCCTTAAATGTTTAGTAAAATTCACCAGTGAAGCCATCTGGGCCTAGAGTTTTCTTTGTGAGAAAGTTTTTAATTACACATTTAATTTATTTATTAGACATAAGGCTATTCAGGTTAGCTGTTTCTTTTTCAGTAAGCTTTACTAGTTGGTGTCTTTCATGGAATTTGTTCATTTCATCTAAATTGTTGAAATTACTGGCCTAAAGTTATTCACAATATTCCCTCATTATCCTTTTAATCTGCAGATTGTGATTTTTCCTCTCTCGTTCCTGATATTGGAAATTTGTATCATCTCTCTCTCTCTGTGCCTAAATGTTTTTCAATTTTTTTTATTATACTTTAAGTTCTAGGGTACATGTACACAACGTGCAGGTTTGTTACATATGTATACATGTGCCATGTTGGTGTGCTGCACCCAGTAACTCGTCATTTACATTAGGTATATCTCCTAATGCTATCCCTCCCCCGTCCTCCCCACAATAGGACTGTGTGTGTGATGATCCCCTTCCTGTGTCCAAGTGATCTCATTGTTCAATTACCACCTATGAGTGAGAGAACATGCGGTATTTGGTTTTCTGTTCTTGCGATAGTTTGCTGAGAATGATGGTTTCCAGCTGCATCCATGTCCCTACAAAGGACATGAACTCATCCTTTTTTATGGCTGCATAGTATTGCATGGTGTATATGGGCCACATTTTCTTAAACCAATCTGTCACTGAAGGACATCTGGGTTGATTCCAAGTCTTTGCTATTGTGAATACTGCCACAGTAAACATACATGTGCATGTGCCTTTATAGCAGCATGACTTATAATCCTTTGGGTATATCCCCAGTAATGGGATGGCTGGGTCAAATAATGTTTTTCAATTTTATGGATCTTCTCCAAGAACCACATTCTGCCTCAACTGGTTTTCTATTATTTTTCTGTTTCCTATTTCACTGATTTATTCTGTTACCTTTATTATCTCTTTTCTTCCTACTTTTGACAAAGTTTGCTCATATTTATTCTTAGTTTTTATGACAGGAGCTTATGCATTGATTTAAGACTTTTCTTCTTTTCTAATATAGACATTTCAGTACTATAAATTTTCCTCTAAGTATTGCTTTAGCTGCAACTCACAAATTTTGATATGTTTATCTTTTCATTTCTATTCAGTCAAAATACTTTCTAATTTCCTCTTTCATTTTTTCTTTTGCCCATAAATCATTTTTAGGTGTGCTTTGGTTTCCAAATATTTGAGCTTCCACATTTCCTTCTATTGTTTCTAATGTAATTTCATTGTGATCAGAGAACATTCTTTGTAGGATTTGAATAATTTTAATTTATTGATACTTGTTTCGTGGTTCAGAATTTTTCTATCTTGATAAATGTTCCATGTACACTTGAAAGGAAGTATATTCCACTGTTGAGTGGAGTGTTCTATAAATATCATTTAAGTCAAATTAGTTGATAGTGTTCTTCATGCTTCTATATAATTACTGATTTTCTGTCTCTGTTTTATCAATTACTGAGAAATGGGTTTTAAAATCTCTGATGATAATTGACTATTTCTTCTCATAGTTCTATCAGTTTTTCTTAGAATTGTAAGGTCCTCTTGATAAGGTGTCCTTGCCTGGATTCCCTCTACTGTGCTGTGACCTGGAAACTTTCTCCAGGCTTTAAGTTGGGGAAATTGTTTTGCTTCCTTCATTTATCTTTCCTGTAATGCAGTGGGTGGAAACTTTTTTTTTATTTTAAGTGACAAAAGTGGGAGGGTAAATCCAATCCGTATTACTCCATCTTGGCCAGAGAATCATGAAGGCAATAACTGAGTATAGACTTAAAAGAGATAAGGGGGCAATATCTGGTACAGCACACTCCAGAAAGAGGAAACTCTGAGATGGGTATGTAACTGGCACATTTGTGGAGCATCAAAGAGGCCAGTGTGGCTAGAGAGGATGAGGGGAATAACAAGAGATGAGATCAGAGATCCTTTAGTCCCTCTCTGGCCTGTGGCTTACTCTGAGCAAGATGGAAGCCACTATAGGGTGTTAAGCAGGGGAATGACATGCTCAGACTCAGACTTCTGTTTTAAAATGTTCACTGTCTACTGAGTTGACAGTAGACTGTAGAACAAGCTTGTCCAACCTGCAGCCCATAGGCCACACGCGGCCCAGGATGGCTTTGAATGCAGCCCAACACAAATTCGGAAACTTTCTTAAAACAATATAAGATTTTTTTTTTTTTTTTTGCCTTTTTTTTTTTTTTTTAGCTCATCAGCTATCTTTAGGGTTAGTGTATTTGATGTGCGGCCAAAGACAATTGTTCTTCAAATGTGGCCCAGGGAAACCAAAAGATTAGACACCCTGCTGTGGGGTAGTAAGAGTAGAAGCAGTTGTGTCAGTCAGGAGGCTAGTACTACCAGCAACAAATGATGGCAGTTTGACCAGGATGGTAGCAGTGGAGATGATAAAGTATGCAGTGGAGATGATAAAGACTCTGATTATAGGCCGGGCGCGGTGGCTCACGCCTGTAATCCCAGCACTTTGGGAGGCCGAGGCGGGCGGATCACAAGGTCAGGAGATCGAGACTACGGTGAAACCCCGTCTCTACTAAAAATACAAAAAAATTAGCTGGGCGCGGTGGCGGGCGCCTGTAGTCCCAGCTACTCAGGAGGCTGAGGCAGGAGAATGGCGTGAACCCGGGAGGCGGAGCTTGCAGTGAGCCGAGATCGCGCCACTGCACTCCAGCCTGGGCGACAGCGTGAGACTCCGTCTCAAAAAAAAAAAAAAAAAAAGACTCTGATTATAATCTGAAGATAAAATTGGTAGGATTTACTAACAGTTTGCCTCTGAGGATGAGAGGAAAAAAGAACTTAAGAAAGATCTAGTGCCTTTTGCATTGTACCATACTATTTATCTTTTGTGTTTGGCAAAAAGGTCTGGGGGTTAGCTCTCATATTATTGCTGCTACAGAATGAGCAGTTGTATATTTAATGTTTTTTCTCCTATTCCTTTCCCAATGATCCAACATACATTAGCTCCTGTGAAAACTTATTGGGTGTAAGAATTAAAGCATATGAGACTCCTTTTTCAAGTTGAAAAGTGGGTTTGGTGGAGATGTGGATCAGACAGCCAACCTCTGTGTTTCTTAGGATAGGGGCCATGGAATCTACATTTAAATTAACATCTAAAGGGCCTTCCCTTTACTACCATTCTCAAAATAGAGATCCAGCCTGCCTTATGACCCACAATCCCATTTGACAAGCAGCTCAGCCTAGACTCCAGATTGCTGGGTTGTGGAACTAATAGGTGAGGGAACCAGTCCTACAGCAAGCAAGTTCTAAACTTGGCTGGTATGTACCTGCCTCAACTTGCCTCTGGCTTCACACAAAGACCTAATTTGGTTGGGCTTTGCTTCAGCTGAACTGCAGCTCCTGGTAGCCTTGAGAAGCTGGCTGGAGAAAGAAGCAGCCGAAATTAATACGTCAGCTTTACATTTAGGCAGAGGAAGGCTTTAAAGCTGCAGAATATACACTCATACAAGACCTTCAGTCAACAAATGTCTCCCTGCTACTTAGACCAACCTGAACCATTTATTACTCCCAGTCAGAATTCTATAGGATAAGAAGGCAAGAGCCAGGAAGTAGAGAAGTCAGGAGATCTATAATCCATTAAAAACTACTGGTAATCTGGCTCCTTATAAAAGAGAAGGAACAGAAAATTTCTTCTATTTATAAAACTCCAAAAGATTCCATAGATTTAATATCTGAGACAAGTAGGTCTTCCTAGTGAGGATGAGGTGACTAAGAACCACAGACAACCAAGAGGAAGCTTACAGGGGCTAGAGTACAACCAGAGCAAATAAGATTATTTATTGGAGAACTGGATAAATATACTATAAATCCCCTGCTTCCAGAGAAGCAGTCATAGACTAAATGGGCTAGAAAGAAGGAGAGAATCTATGTATCCCACAGGCAAATTCAGGGCCTATGCTTTGACCTGCTGCCCTAAAAATAAGTGGGTGTGATCTGAGGATTCTTTCTTCATCATAGGCAGAGTTTGCATCATTATCATTAGCATCATAAACAATATCAAGATTATTGGCACTGTAATCATTTTTAATCAACGTGGCCCACCAGCCAACTGAGCCAGAACCAAGATCCACTTCCAAGCAGAACAATCACAGGCCACTTTTATACGGTGTTAGATGCACAGGGATGTTGATTAATCCCAACACAATGTTATTGGGATTAATATATGATTTTAATTCTCAAAACAAAACTTGTAAAAGTAATTTTTTATGATTATGATGTCATTCACTAACAGAAAATATAGTCTTTCTAACAAATGCAAAAAACAGTACTTTTTAAAAATTTGTGTAAAAACAAAAATTTCTACCATTTATTGAATGGCTGTTCTGTTCTAGACACTTGACTTAACTCTTTTAAGCTTTGTAACAACCCTGCAAAGAAAATTTCCCCCATTCACAGAGATGTGAAGTTACATAATTAGTAAATGGCTGAAGCAGAATTCCAATCCAGATCTGTCAGATTCCAATGTCTGTACTCTTACTAGTCACTGGGCTAAACTGCTTTGCTATGAATGTTTTTGCTTTAGTTTTTAGGAAAAAGCCAAAAAACATATTCCTTTAGGAGTCCTACCCTGTGTATTCCCTGATTTCTTCTATGTCAACCAGATCTAGGAAACAGGTGTGAGAAAGTCCCTACTAGAAAAGTCTAAGCTAATAGCTTCTCCTCTTGCAGCAAAGGTCCTAAGCCCTACTCTCCATGAATACACCTGCTTTTCAAACCATACCCATCTCAGAAATGAGTGGGATGTCATCAATGACCACTTAAAAAGTTAAGTATTAGTTTCCCTAGGCCAAGGCCCTAGAGCCTCAGGTGTCAGATTCTGTTCCAAGTGTCTTTGGCTTGTATAAAACTCAGGGTATTGAGTGGGGCAAGTGGATTACAGAACACAGTCATTCCCTGAGATCTTAGTCACCCTATAATAGTTATGTAAAATAATTACTCTATCTGCCTTTTGTAATTATCTTGCTAAGCTGGTGATCTAGTATCACTGTTTCAAGACAAGAGTCTCCAAGGAAGAAAACTTAACCCTGGAGAAAAAAATGAGACATTTGCAGATGTGTTTTTCCACAGATCTCACTTTACTGTCTTTCCTCTCAGAGTTCAATGTTCAGGAGTTACTTAAAATGAGCTGTTCCAGGAAATCTAGGCACTGAAGAATAATTAGTGCCAGAGTCAAGAAATAAGCACATGAGAGGAGTGACTTTATTCACAACAAGTAAGATAAACATAATTAATTTTCAAAGGAGAACAAATGAAATTAACATAGATAATTGCAATAATCAATAATATTGTTGGTTTAATTCATAAATTAAAGTTAAAGCCTGATGCCATAACTCATAAGTCTTATATTTATTTTTCCCTTATCCTGTTCAAAGATGTGCGAGGCAGCCCAAGATATAATTTTTGCCAATTCTTTTCTCATCCAGAAGGCATGAAATATCAGCCCTACTGAATATTGTGGAGCAAATCTATTCCAGTTAAAACTTACAGTGATTTAAGGACAGACAGATGTATATTCACAATATTTTTGTGCACAATACACCCTGGTCAATATCAAATGGCAAATCCTCAATATCTTTTCAAATAGGTGAGTGTCAAGATCATTTAAGGGTACTGACAAATAATCCCAAACTCATAAATAATTCCAAACCAATATAATTTCATTAAGGACACTGCACTTAGCACTAGGCATTCCATGTTATAGATCTTCAGCAATGTATAGTAAATACTATACATTGTTGTGGGAGTATGGAAGAGAGAGAGAGAGAGAGAGAGTGTGTGTGTGTGTGTGTGTGTGTGTGTGATGTATACATAACCCTTCAACAGTTTTCCTAATGCTCAAATCCCAGGCCAAGCTTCAATCTTGGTCTGGCTTCATTACACTGCTTCACACATTCTCAGACTGCCTCACCACTGAAAGCATGCTCCTACAAGAAGGGTCATGATATCATAGAATATCCTAAAAAAAAAATGCCTGCTGAAGTAAATTATTGAGAGCCACTGGACAAAAGGAAGTCTAGTTACTTTAAATTCACACTCAGCAAGGAACTCCCTCTTTTTTTTTTTTTTTTTACCATATCAGTTTTTACCTTACTTGACTTACAAACTCTAAATGCATATTAATATTTCAAAAATTCAAACATATGACTTAAAAGTTGGTATTTTCATCTACCAATTAATATTCAAAAAAATGTAATGTTCCAAATGCTCTGAATGCCCCAACATTTTAAGTGTATACTTGCAGCCTTTTTAGAGAAATTATTTTGATTACACAGATTCTAGATTGTTTGTTTTAAGGGAAAAAAATCAGTTGCATTACTTAATAGCCATAACTTGCAATTTGTCAAAATACAAATTCCAGCTCATCTAGTGAAACTAGAGTTCCAAAGCTATCCACATTCCTTCCCATTCAGTCAGGTTTAGCTAGCCAGTAAGTTTCCAAATCCATTATGGAGCAACCTTCTCTCTGTCATCACAGGTTGTTGATAGCTCCAAGGAACATCTGAGCTTCTGATACCCAGCTTCTGAGATCCAGTAAAGTTCAACAAGCATTAGTAGGTCCCAGAAGACACATTTCAGCTGAAGCTGGACAAGTCACTAAAGCCCTATGGTGCATTCTGAAAGCCTGGGTGTGTTACCAGGTATCCTCTTTGTGAGACCCCGCTGCTCCAGTACATTGATCTTAAGATACCAACAATGATGTGGCAAAATAAAAATGAAATCCTGGAGTGTGGGCATTCTCAGCTAGTGTAGCTAGTGGATCCAGTTTCCTCAGGGACTCTTCATAACAGAAATTTTAAGTTCCTTGGAAGGCTGAGTTCCAAAAGCTGGCCTTCAATTTCACCTAAGAAGAGAGACCACAAGGAGGGAACGGAGTTAAGAATCATCTTTATGAACTATCAGGCCCAAAACTTATTGATAATTTTCTAAGTCAGATTAAACTTGACAGTATGAAGAAAAGAAAGGAAAATATATTGAAGTCTTATTATGTGCTAAGCATTATCCTAATGTTATCGAATTCTAAAGTGTCTGTAATTGTCCCTATTTCACAGGTGTGAAAACAGAGACAGACTTAGAAATGTTCCCAAGATATTACAGGCAGTGTGTGTTGCAGCTGTAATACAAATTGATCTATCTGTCTTATTGCAAAGTCAATGTTTTTTCTACCATATCATACTGCAAGCCAAGGACATCTCCCTAAACTGTTCTTACAGAAAACAGATATTTACTGCACATCAGTGTCCCTGAATCAATTCTCAGGTATCAGCTCTAAGTTGAGTTCACTGAAAACCCCCCAAACAGGAGTTCCAAATAGTTACAACATAGAGAAAATGTTTGGTTCTTATGATAGACAAAGACCCACTTGGGCCCTAGGGCAAGTTCTTAATTTGAACATGACAGGAAGTAAAACAGATTATTTTAACTTGGAGAACCTCCGCCACCTTAAATACGATGAAAAAAAAGAAATCAGCACGCATGGTGGCACGTATCTATCGTCCTAGCTACTTGGGAGGCTGAGGAAGAAGGATCACTTGAGCCCGGGAAATCGAGGCTGTGTTGAGTCATGATCACACCACTGCACTCCAGCCTGGGTGACAAAGTGAAACGCTGTCTCAAAATAAATAAATAAATATTTTTTAAAATTAAAATTTAAAAAAAAGATGAGATGTAGAAACAAAATTCATCTGGCATGCAGTGGAAAAGCCAAAAACTGGAACTTTCACAGGTCCAATTAAAGTTACTTTTAACATTCTAAGGTATAGCTTCCTCTTCAAGAATCCAGTGGCCAACAGTGCATAAGCTTCACCAAATGGGCCTAAAATCAAAGAGTCTGGTAGTGTCGAGAGCCTCAGCAATGTAGACATGGAATGAGCAGAAGGTGATGAGATGAGTAGAATAAGGCAGGAAGAAGGCCCAGATACAGAGAAATGGTGTAACTGACTGTGCCCTTCCTCTGGACTTCAGACCTCCGCTTTGTTGAACTAAATAATCTTTCAGAACCCAGGAGGGCAAAACTTTCTGCAGGTATCAATTCAGTACTTAAAACCAGCACTTGGATTTATTTCCAAAGAGTGCATAGGCTTCTGTGAAATGGGAACAATAATCATTCTCCAAAATTGCTGCTGAAATGACCTGCCATCTGTCCAGTTGGAACCTGACACTAATAACACCTATGATTATTACAGAGGGAAAACTAAGCCATTGAGAAGTGAGGAAACTCACTTAAGGACATAGACATCGTAAGAACAATAACTCAATTGCACATACTCTGTATAAACACACACACACACACACAATGAACTGTATACTTTAACCCATTTCCCAATTAGGGAAAAAAAAGTACAGCTCACTGCCAGCACAGTATTCTGGGGGCAAACAGAAAACAGATTAAAAGGTTGACATTTATGATATGTGAATTATATCCCAAAAAATGTGGTTTAGTTTGTTTTTCTTTTCGTTATACTTTATATTCTAGGGTACGTGTCCAAAACCATGACTTACCTTCTAGGCAACACTTTTGACAGAGACGTAGTATTTCTACCTTTAAAAGACTACTAGTGGCTTCTAACTCATTTTTATCAAACATTATCAAGTACTTTCTTTGTGTAAAATGCTGTGATAGATTATATGAAATATTTAGCAAAATAAGTTTGCAGTGATTATATAGTGTACTAAGAATGTATTATATGCCAGGCGGGTACTAAGCAATTTCATGTTAAGTAATTGCCGCCTGTTAGGTAAGTGTTATTGTTCCCATTCTATAATTTAGGAGACTGACGCTGAAAAGATTAGATAATTGTACAAGAAACACAGTAAGAGGCAAAACTGAGATTAGAACTTAGGTCTTTCCGACTATAATTTTATCCATTATGCTAAGCAAGTGAGAAGAGGAAGAGAGACCTAAATGCAAAGAATACAAAAGAGTGAACAATGGAGTTCTAAACTATGGAGGAGTTTCAGAGTTCTCAACTATACTGCTGGAATGACAGTGCAAAAATGGCTTTAAAATTCTGTCTCAGTGTGGAATCTGGGGCCTGAAAGTCTTTCTGACACAGCAGTCATCTTAACAAAAATGCACTTCCAAAAGATGCATATGATTGAAAATGACCATAATATCCAACAGCAAACATAACTTTCTGTGTGGTTGTTTTGGTCTAGGATTCCTCGGCTATGTGAGCAATTGACATATTTCAAGGGCATATTCATTAACATTTTGTGAACAGACACTCATTCTTAGTGTTTACCAAGCTCTAGGTGCTCCCTAGATGGTCGAATGAATAAGATATGATGACTGCCCCAAAGGAATGCCCAGATAGGAGTTTATTGACTCCATATATGTAGAATATATATGCTTAAATGCTAGGCTTTAGCATCAAATACCATGGGTATCTGTTCTAGTGCTGCTACTGACTAGCTGTGATTTGTAACAAATGTTTACATTACTCTAGGCTTTCATTTCCTTATCTATAAAGTGGGGTTATTTTGAGGAATAAATAGATAAGTATGTAAACCTACCATGTATAGAAGATAGTAAGCACGTAGCACTTCATGGTAGCTGCTATCCTCCTCATCATCATCACCATTATCACCTGGTAGCAAAGTACAGAAGAATTGGCTCTCCATACTTAAGACTTGCAACTCTCTGATTATTTTTGTTGCCCTCAAGTATATTTGATATACTTTCCGTATATAAGTGAACATTTTCCCAAGGGTCCAGGCCCTAAAGATGCCAGACTACTAGTGGGTAGCAGAGTGCTGGAAGAAAGCCCACTCTAAATTCACCCTAAACACATCTGAAAACATTATTTTTATATATAGCCAATTGCACGTTTCTAGCCTAGAAATGAGCCTTCACAAGGTCAGAGAATGTTTCCCCTCTTCCTAACAGCACTCTGTATGTTACTTTTTTATGTTATTTGTGTTTGAGTGGGCCTTACACTCCCAAAATGGTGCATGATTTTTGCATAATAGTCTTATGTGATAAATACACAGAAGTAAGCTAGTATGATGGTAAAGAGCAATGGCATTGCAATAAGGTAGATTCAGGTTCAAATTCTGGTTTCTCTGCCTACTAGCTATGACCTTGGAGAAGAACCTTATGCTTCCACAACCTGTCTCTGTAAAATGGGATAATAAATACATATCTTGTATGAAGGTTGTGAAGATTAAATGAGGTGATAAGATCTAGTGTTTGGTAACATAATAGGGTAACTATAGTTAACTATTTATTGTATATTTTAAAATAACTAAAATAGTAGAATTAGAATGTTCCTAACGCAAAGAAATGACAAATGTTTGAGATGCTGGAGACCCCAATTACTCTACTCTGATTTGATCATTACACATGGTATGCCCATATCAAAACATCACATGTACCCAACAATTATACACAACTATGCACCCGTAATTAAAAGTATAGATATTGTAAAGATTGAGATGGTATGTTTAAAGTATTCAGCACACTATCTAGCACATAGTACATTCTCAATAAATGTCACTTTTCGTTATTACAAAAAAGACGTGAATTAGGTGAACCTAGTGACTCAGGTTAATTTTCAATTAAATAAGCATTTATTGTGCACCTTGCAAACATCTTACACTCTGCTACTTTCTGTGGGTACTAGATAAAAGAAATGTATAACGAGTCCTCTAAAACAAAGTCTGTGCTTTTCACATGTATAGGACCCTGAAAAAAAGGCATCTTGCAACCATGTCCTCATACTGGAAGGTGGGGCTGGTACTAGCCTTTCTGCAATCATCTGTAGATGAGAATGTGAAGGAGGAAGGTAAATATGTAGAGGTGGAGTTAGGTTTAATGAGTCACCTCACTCACTATAATCACTACAAGCTATATAAGGGTCATTATCCCAATCCATCGTCACCCTGCAAGCTGCATCAGGCTTTATCCTACTTGTTCCTTTGGTGAACCAGGTGAGAGATAATTCATCCAGCTACATTTATGAATATTTGGTGCTGTCCATAGTAGAATTCTAGGGATAAAAACTAAGGCAGAGTTCATGTATATTTTGCCTTTCTTTTCTTTTTTGTTTCTTTCTTTCATTTTCTTTTCTTTTTGTTTGCTTATTTGTTTGGTTAGTTTAGTTTATTCTGCGGTCTTTTTGGAATAAGTTCATTTTTATGGACAAGAATAATATAAGTAGAAGTTCGCCTTCCTCTAGGCCATTCCACACTCTGTTCCAGTCTTTTTCCATGCTCTCTTTTCTGGGTTGTCCAGCTCAAACTGGGAGGCAGCTGGGACTGTTGCAGAGTCCCTTCCTTGTTCAGTGTTGGTTCCCAGAGCTCCAAGATCTACTTATCCACTAGTTAAACTGCTGCTTGCATTGCTGAGCTCTTCTTCTTGATTATTTAAAGAGAACGGTGTTTGGTCAAGTGCTTGACATTAAGAGAGTTCCTAAGCTCTACTGAGGGCTATCTCATGCCTCTAAAACACCAAGCTACTTTGAGCCCCTTCACCCATTTTTAATTTGCTGAAGGCCTTAAGGGTCCAGTTTAGCTTCTGGTGCCCATAGGATAAACAGATGTGCATGGTGGAAGGTCTGTCACTTTTGACTCAAGAAAAGCAGTGAAACTAGAAAGACAGATTGAGGCCATGGTGTCTGGCTGGTTCTGGAAACTTTGGAAGCCTTAGAACAACACACTCAAAGTGTAGATACTATGTAGAGACTATACTTACCCATGACAAGAAATATAGAGACCTGAGGTCTATACTCAGTTGAAACAGTAACATGCCAAGAGTTGATCATAGAAAAGTAACTCAAAGTTAACAAAGTTAATTTTCATTGTGTTCAACAGTGTTGTATCATCCCTGGCCCATTCTTACTTTTTGAGATTTAAAAGAAACAAGAGACATGGCACACGTATACATATGTAACAAACCTGCACGTTGCGCACATGTACCTTAGAACTTAAAGTATAATTTAAAAAAAAAAAGAAACAAGAAGTTAAAAAAATCATGATGGTTATTATTAAAATGAAAATTGCTGATAAGTTAAAAGGGGAAAATATGAATAATAGGGTTCTTTGTTTCTCTGTGTCCAGGTTCACTTAAACTTGCAAAAAGATGACCGACCTCTTGAGAAGTGTTGTCACTGTAATTGATGTTTTCTACAAATACACCAAGCAAGATGGGGAGTGTGGCACACTGAGCAAGGATGAACTAAAGGAACTTCTGGAGAAAGAGTTTCATCCAGTTCTGAAGGTGAGAAACATGTGCCAGAACTGAAGGCTCCTGGAGTCCTGTACATGCTCTGTTATATGATCCAGATCAGCTAAAATGTGCACAGCCCCAGTAGACTCTAAGCAACCTCTATGAGCAGTATTTTGGGGATGCCAGAAAGTCTGTTAAAGCAGCATATATTTTAAAGAAAGTGAATGTTTCATCCTCACTTTTCCACCTATGCACTCCTACCTTATAGACTCTCAGACTTTCTTATATACCCAGGATTTTCCTTAGAAAAAGCAGAAAATAAATTTGTGCTAGGACATGAATGAATAAATTATCTTATCAAATGGGAAAAAAAAGTATAGAAAGGGAAATCATCTACATGGCAAGCTGACAAAATAGCTATGATTAAGAATCAAAAATAAAATATCAGCATTTTATTCCATCTACTTAAAAAGGACTCAGTTAGCCAGGCATGGTGGCTCACGCCTGTAATCCCAGCACTTTGGGAGACTGAGGCAGGTGGATCACGAGGTCAGGAGATCAAGACCATCTTGGCTAATACGGTGAAACCCTAAAACCCTGTCTCTACTAAACCCTGTCTCTACTAACAATACAAAAAATTAGCCAGGCGTGGTGGCAGGCCCCTGGAGTCCCAGCTACTCGGGAGGCTGAGGCAGGAGAATGGCATGAACCCGGGAGGTGGAGCTTGCAGTGAGCAGAGATCGTGCCAGTGCACCCTAGCCTGGGTTACAGAGTGAGACTCTGTCTCAAAAAAAAAAGAGGACTCAGTTACTAGCTTCAAAATAATATATGATAAATTCTAACATGGAATATATTAACATGTAATCATGTAATAGTTACAATTTATGTAAAACTTAGAAATATCAGTTACTGAACTTAGTTTATTCCACTCCTTCCTGTAGGCCTTACCTAAGCACTTAATCCTTTAGCTTAAATCCTTGAAATGTCTTCTTCTGAGGATCCCAGTAGTCTTTATTTTCTATTAACCCTTAACATTTACTGGGTTCTATTAACCTAAAGTAATCCTCCATTGGACTAAAACTACATCATGTCAAACATCCACAATTTCACAGCACTATTTGAATGTGTTGGCTGAGTATGCAGGTGAGGCTGACCAGGTCTCCCTTGGTATGTCACTCATATACAGAACCCAGATGATCCAGACACAGTGGATGTCATCATGCACATGCTGGATCGAGATCATGACAGAAGATTGGACTTTACTGAGTTTCTTTTGATGATATTCAAGCTGACTATGGCCTGCAACAAGGTCCTCAGCAAAGAATACTGCAAAGCTTCAGGGTCAAAGAAGCATAGGCGTGGTCACCGACACCAAGAGGAAGAAAGTGAAACAGAAGAGGATGAAGAGGATACCCCAGAACATAAATCAGGTTACAGACATTCAAGTTGGAGTGAGGGAGAGGAGCATGGATATAGTTCTGGGCACTCAAGGGGAACTGTGAAACGTAGACATGGGTCCAACTCCAGGAGGCTAGGAAGACAAGGTAATTTATCCAGCTCTGGAAACCAAGAGGGATCTCAGAAAAGGTACCACAGGTCCAGCTCTGGTCACTCATGGAGTAGTGGCAAAGAGAGACATGGTTTCAGCTCTGGAGAACTGAGGGAAAGAATAAACAAGTCACATGTTAGCCCTTCTAGGGAATTTGGGGAAGAATATGAATCTGGATCTGGATCAAAGAGTTGGGAAAGGAAAGGTCATGGTGGTCTGTCATGTGGATTGGAGATTAGTGGGCATGAATCAAACTCTACTCAGTCAAGAAGTAGAGGACAAAAGCTTGGGTCTAGCCGTTCATGTTCAGGAGATAGTCGAAGTCATGAATGTGGTTATAGCAATTCAAGTGGGTGCGGAAGGCCACAAAATGCTTCAAATTCTTGTCAGTCACATAGATTTGGAGGGCAAGTAAATCATTCTAGCTATATTCAGTCAGGCTGTCAGTCAGGAATTAATGGAGGACAAGGCCATGACTGTGTCTCAGGAGGTCAGCCCTCTGGATGTGGTCAACCTGAGTCTAACTCCTGTAGTCAGTCCTATAGTCAGAGGGGATACGGAGCTCGAGAAAATGGTCAACCACAGAACTGTGGAGGACAACAGAGAACAGGCTCAAGTCAGTCCTCTTTTTGTGGACAATATGAGTCTGGAGGTAGCCAGTCTTGTAGTAATGGTCAACATGAACATGGTTCCTGTGGCCGCTTTTCAAACTCTTCTAGTTCAAATGAATTTTCCAAATGTGGTAAACATCGGTCTGGTTCAGGTCAGTTTACTAGCTGTGAACAACATGGAACAGGCTTGAGTCAGTCCTCTGGCTTCAAACAACAAGTAGCTGGCTCAAGTCAAACTTGTAGCCAGTATGGGTCTAGATCAAGTCAATCCTCAGGCTATGATGAGCATGGGTCTAGCTCAGGTAAGACATCTGGCTTTGGACAACACAGGTCTGGCTCAGGTCATTCCTCTGGCTTTGGCCAACATGGATCAGGCTCAGGTCAATCCTTTGGCTTTGGACAGCATGGGTCTGGCTCAGGACAATCCTCTGGTTTTGGACAGCATGAGTCTGGCTCAGGACAATCCTCTGGTTTTGGACAACATGAGTCTAGATCATGTCAGTCTAGCTATGGACAACATGGTTCTGGCTCAAGTCAATCATCTGGCTATGGCCAACATGCGTCTAGACAGACATCTGGTTTTGGACAACATGGGTTGGGCTCAGGTCAATCCACTGGCTTTGGCCAATATGGATCAGGCTCAGGTCAGTCCTTTGGCTTTGGACAACATGGGTCTGGCTCAGGACAATCCTCTGGCTTTGGACAACATGAGTCTAGATCAGGTCAGTCTAGCTATGGCCAACACAGTTCTAGCTCAAGTCAGTCATCTGGCTATGGCCAACATGGGTCTAGACAGACATCTGGCTTTGGACAACATGGATCAGGCTCAGGTCAATCCACTGGCTTTGGCCAATATGGATCCGGCTCAGGTCAGTCCTCTGGCTTTGGACAACATGGGTCTGGTTCAGGACAATCCTCTGGTTTTGGACAACATGAGTCTACATCAGGTCAGTCTAGCTATGGCCAACATGGTTTTGGTTCAAGTCAATCATCTGGCTGTGGTCAACATGGGTTGAGTTCAGGACAGACATCTGGATTTGGACAACATGAGTTAAGCTCAGGTCAATCTTCCAGCTTTGGCCAACATGGATCAGGCTCAGGTCAGTCCTCTGGCTTTGGACAACATGGGTCTGGCTCAGGACAATCCTCTGGTTTTGGGCAACATGAGTCTAGATCACGTCAGTCTAGCTATGGACAACATGGTTCTGGCTCAAGTCAGTCATCTGGCTATGGCCAACATGGGTCTAAATGGACATCTGGCTTTGGACAACATAGTTCGGGCTCAGGTCAATCCACTAGCTTTGGCCAATATGGATCAGGCTCAGGTCAGTACTCTGGCTTTGGACAACATGGGTCTGGTTCAGGACAATCCTCTGGTTTTGGGCAACATGAGTCTAGATCAGGTCATTCTAGCTGTGGCCAACATGGTTTTGGCTCAAGTCAATCATCTGGCTGTGGTCATAATGGGTCGAGTTCACGACAGACATCTGGATTTGGACAACACGAGTTAAACTCAGGTCAGTCTTCCAGCTTCAGCCAACATGGATCAGGCTCAGGTCAGTCCTCTGGCTTTAGACAACATGGGTCAGGCTCAGGACAATCCTCTGGCTTTGGACAGCATGAGTCTAGATCACATCAGTCCAGCTATGGCCCGCATGGTTCTGGCTCAGGTCAATCATCTGGCTATGGTCAACATGGGTCAAGTTCAGGACAGACATCTGGCTTTGGACAACAGGGGTCAAGCTCAAGTCAATACTCTGGCTTTGGCCAACATGGATCAGGCTTAAGTCAGTCCAGTGGCTTTGGACAACATGGGACTGGCTCAGGACAATTCTCTGGTTTTGGACAGCATGAGTCTAGATCACATCAGTCTAGCTATGGCCAACATGGTTCTGGCTCAAGTCAGTCATCTGGCTATGGTCAACATGGGTCTAGTTCAGGACAGACATCTGGATTTGGACAACACAGGTCAGGCTCAGGTCAATCCTCTGGCTTTGGCCAATATGGATTCGGCTCAGGTCAGTCCTCTGGCTTTGGACAACATGGGTCAGGCACAGGACAATCCTCTGGCTTTGCACGGCATGAGTACAGATCAGGTCAGTCTAGCTATGGCCAACATGGTACTGGCTCAAGTCAATCATCTGGCTGTGGCCAACGTGAGTCTGGCTCAGGTCCAACCACAGGTTTTGGACAGCATGTGTCTGGCTCAGACAATTTCTCTAGTTCTGGACAACATATATCTGGCTCAGGTCAGTCCACTGGATTTGGCCAATATGGTTCAGGCTCAGGTCAATCAACTGGCTTGGGCCAGGGTGAATCTCAACAAGTAGCGTCAGGATCCACAGTTGACGGGAGACAGGAAACTACTCATGGTCAGACAATAAATACCGCTAGACATAGCCAGTCTGGTCAAGGACAATCCACACAGACGGGGTCCAGGGTAAGTAGAAGACGAAGATCTAGCCAAAGTGAGAACAGTGACAGTGAAGTGCACTCAAGGGTCTCACACAGACATTCAGAACACATTCACACACAAGTTGGATCTCATTACCCAGAGTCAGGATCTACAGTTCACAGAAGACAAGGAACTACTCATGGACAGAGAGGAGATACCACTACACATAGCCACTCTGGTCATGGACAGTCTACACAAACAGGTTCCAGAACAACTGGAAGACAGAGATTTAGCCACAGTGATGCCACTGACAGTGAAGTGCACTCAGGGGTCTCACATAGACCACACTCACAAGAACACACTTACGGCCAAGCTGGATCTCAACTTGGAGAATCACAATCCACAGTTCATGAGAGACACGAAACTACTTATGGACAGACAGGAGATGCAACTGGACATGGCTATTCTGGTCATGGACAGTCCACACAGATAGGGTCCAGGACAACTGGAAGAAGGGGATCTGGCCACAGTGAGTCCAGTGACACTGAAGTGCACTCAGGGGGCTCACACACACATTCAGGACATACTCATGGCCAAGCTGGATCCCAACATGGAGAGTCAGGATCTGCCATTCATGGGAGACAAGGAACCATATATGGACAGACAGGAGATACCACTAGACATGGCCAGTCTGGTCATGGACAATCCACGCAGAGAGGGTCCAGGACAACTGGAAGGGGATCTGGCCACAGTGAGTACAGTGACAGTGAATTGTATTCAGGGGGCTCACACACATATTCAGGACACACTCACGGCCAAGTCGGATCTCAACATGGAGAGTCAGATTCCATAGTTCATGAGAGATACGGAACTACTCATGGAGAGACAGGAGATACCACTAGATATGCTCACTATGGTCATGGACAGTCCACACAGAGAGGGTCCAGGACAACTGGAAGAAGGGGATCTGGCCACAGTGAGTACAGTGACAGTGAAGGGCACTCAGGGATCTCACACACACATTCAGGACACACTCACGGCCAAGCTGGATCTCAACATGGAGAGTCAGGATCCTCAGGTCATGGGAGACAGGGAACTACTCATGGACAGACAGGAGATACCACTAGACATGCCCACTATGGTCATGGACAATCCACACAGAGAGGGTCCAGGACAGCTGGAAGAAGGGGATCTGGCCACAGTGAGTACAGTGACAGTGAAGGGCACTCAGGGGGCTCACACACACATTCAGGACACACTCATGGCCAAGCCGGATCTCAACATGGAGAGTCAGAATCCACAGTTCACGAGAGACAACAAACTACTCATGGACAGACAGGAGATATCACTGAACATGGCCACTCTAGTCATGGACAAACCACACAGACAGGGTCCAGGACAACTGGAAGAAGGGGATGTGGCCACAGTGAGTACAGTGATAGTGAATGGCACTCAGGGGTCTCACACACACATTCAGGACACACTCATGGCCAAGCCGGATCCCAACATGGAGAGTCAGGATCTGCCGTTCATGAGAGACAGGGAACTATACATGGACAGACAGGAGATACCACTAGACATGACCAGTCTGGTCATGGACAATCCACACAGAGAGGGTCCAGGACAACTGAAAGAAGGGGATCTGGCCACAGTGAGTACAGTGACAGTGAAGGGCACTCAGGGGGCTCACACACACATTCAGGACACACTCATGGCCAAGCCAGATCCCAACGTGGAGAGTCAGGATCTGCCGTTCATGGGAGACAGGGAACTATACATGGACAGACAGGAGATACCACTAGACATGGCCAGTCTGGTCATGGCGAGTCCATACAGACAGGTTCCAGGACAATTGGAAGAAGGGGATCTGGCCACAGTGAGTACAGTGACAGTGAAGGGCACTCAGGGGGCTCACACACACATTCAGGACACACTCATGGCCAAGCCGGATCCCAACATGGAGAGTCAGGATCTGTCGTTCATGGGAGACTGGAAACTACTCATGGACAGACAGGAGATACCACTAGACATGGCCATTCTGGTCATGGACAATCCACAGAGACAGGTTCCAGATCTACTAGAACAAGTCATTTTCAGTCACATAGTAGTGAAAGGCAAAGGCATGGATCAAGTCACGTTTGGAAACATGGCAGTTATGGACCTGCGGAATATGACTATGGATACACTGGGTATGGGCCTTCTGGTGGCCGCAGAAAAAGCATCTGTAGTTCTCACCTTTCATGGTCAATAGATAGCGCCACAAACGAGCAACTGTCTAGACATTGACAATCATTTTCTAGTTCTGGCCTGATAGTATCCAAAGCAACTAAAGGAACAGGAAGACACGGTTTAAATCATGAACAGTCAATGATAAGTTATGAACATTCAATTGATTCTCAGTATCAGTCTGGACCCATTATAAGAAGTCAGGAATCTAGTCATGGACATTCTGTAGTAATTCATAAACAGTCAAACAACACCTATGTTCAACCTGGATATAACACAGCCAGAAGGGAGGGATGCACCTATAGCCAGTCAAATGACCATCTTGGATCTGACCATGGACAATCCATATCATTTCATGTCCATTCAAAATCTAGTTCAATCAGAAAACAGCAATCCCATACTGATAATAAAAGGCATTCAGAAGATTGGGAGAAAGACACTCATGAGCAATTAGGATCTAGGCATGGGAAGTTAGAGTTCAATACAATAGTTTTACATGGATCTAGCCAGCAACATTTGGGAGACACAACTTTTCATGTGCAGGTAAGATCCAGCACAGGTTTTGCCAGATAGGTATCAAGTCATGGGCCATCAAGAGATGTCCAGGGTCAATCTGGATTCAGTACCAATGAAAGACAAGTATATAGCAATGGCCAATCAAATGACAGTTATAAGCAGTCAAATGACAGCAAGAGTCAAAGATACATTTTCAGTCACTTTCTTGACAGCCTACAGGAATTGAAGAGTATAGGTATAGATATTCATCAAGCAGTACGACCACATGCAGTGGGGGAGACAAAGGCAAGAATCAGAATCAAGTCTGTCAGGAGGTATCAGAATATACAGTGAGGATGTGAGCAATAAACAGACAAGAGGCTCTGAGGCCAGTGGTTACCACAGAAAGGAAAGAACAGGCTCTGGTTCCTTCTGTGTAGATAGCAACACCCCACTTTATGAATATGTCCAAGAACAAAGGAGTTATTACTTTGAATAAGAAGCCAACACAAACTAGCCCAAGATAAGAACTAACCCAGAGAAGAAATGAGACACATACATGAAATTAAGGTATTTAACATGATCTCTTGTTTTGGTAGTTGGGGTATATGTCTGTTCTTTCATTTTAACTATAGTTCTGTACTATATTACTTTTGTTTGGTGCCAGGTGTTTTTGTAAGGCTCCACATTCATTGAACTCCTTGGTTAAAAAACAGTGAATGGGGCCAGGCGCAGTGGCTCACGCCTGTAATCCCAACACTTTGGGAGGCCGAGAAGGGTGGATCACAGGGTCAGGAGTTCGAGACCAGCCTGGCCAACATGGTGAAACCCTGTCTCTACTAAAAATAGAAAAATCAACTGGGTACAGTGGCGGGTGCCTGTAATCCTAGCTACTCAGGAGACTGAGGCAGGAGAATTGCTTGAATCCAGGAGGCAGAGGTTGCCGAAATCGCACCACTGCACTCCAGCCTGGGTGACTGAGCAAGACTCCACCTCAGAAAAAAAAAAAAAAAAAAAAAAGAAAGAAAGAAAGAAAAAAGTGAATGGAAGAAAAAAATAAACATCATTTGGGGCTACTTGCAGAACTATATAATAAAGTGAGATTTGTGTGGTTGGGAATAAAATTAGGGTTTAAAAAAATTTCAGAGTTTCAAAATTTGGATTTTCCAGATTTTGTTTTAATTAATTATTGACAAACCTATCCAAGGAGCTAAATGACATGGTTTAGGAGCCAAAATGTCTCTAGAAACATTATAACACATCCCATCCTGAACAAAGAATATGTAGTAGTTTCCCACATGAATATTCAGAATATTTGCATCTTTTTGTGTCACTACTAGAACTCTGTACAACTATGTTTAAATTTATTGTCATGGCCTTCTGGATATAGGATCCAGAAAACTGTACTTCATAAAAATTGGCAATAAACGTTTCATCAAGTTATAGTTTCTCTTCTCTTTCATCTCCACAAACACAAACAGTTTCCTGCCGTGGGATCAGATGCAGTTTTCTTCTACCTCCACACAACTAGATGGCAGTGAAGCACTGGGGTACTAATAATAAGGACCCCAAAGAAGACAAAACTCAACTGTATCTGATATTTTCCTCAATCTAATTGCTGCCCAATGCTTCTGTAAAGCA
Organism: Theropithecus gelada; assembly: GCF_003255815.1. Classification (NCBI taxonomy): domain Eukaryota; kingdom Metazoa; phylum Chordata; class Mammalia; order Primates; family Cercopithecidae; genus Theropithecus; species Theropithecus gelada. Next base: position 17,744,882 of record NC_037668.1, on the reverse strand, counting down.
TTTACAGAAAGGCTTTATACTGATGAGTTGACCTCAGGTGTTCTAGTTTATCATGATCATCACAGCAATTGTTATCAAACATAATCCCAAGTAGCTACTTTCTAAGACAACCCAAGCTCTGGAAATAAGAGTTATACACCATGGGTTTTCTCTGTCAAAGATATTAATGGAAGAATCACTCTCAATAGAAGCTGATTGTCCTGAAGTTTCCAGTAGAAGTAAAACAATTAAAAATACATTATTCCTGCCTAAAAGGAGAAAATACATGAATTTATTATGAACAGTGAGGGAAGTAATGATTAGTAGAAGAATTATGTACAAAATATACTATCCTCAGTAGAAAGTTTACTACTATAAAACCCAAATAAAATGTCCAGAATGTCAGAACTAGTAAGAACTTTAAAGATTACTTCCTTAATTTGCAAGTAAAAATAAAAAAGCCAAGCACACCATACTTAATTAAAAGAGTGATAATTCTCTCCATTAAATTGGTGCTATCCAAATTTATCCTCTTTTCACTCAAAAATCAAGCTACTTTTCCTCCACCTTCACTTTTGGAATTCAAACTAAACTGAAATTCATCAGTGAGTGTTCAAAATCACAAGCCCGTATTGGAAGCAGAAGTTATTTGAAACAACAACAACAACAACAACAACAAAAAACAGGCTCATTCTTCTGATTAGACTCAGAATATATCTATTTAATCTGGGTTTTAAATTTTAATATTAAGAAGGACTTGTACTTTCTGAACTTTAAATCATGCTATGTAATCAACAAAATACTAGTCTGTTAGTTTACTAGTGAAAAAGCTACAGGTATACTATTAATGATAGCAAAATTACTGTGTATATAGAAGTTAACCCTAAATAGTAACCAATTCATACCAGTCTATCAATCACCATTTATTCACTGAATAAATACTAATAATCAAAGAACAATTAGAAATTTAAATTTGATATTTAATCTCTTTCTATTATAAAGTAAGTCTATACCTATAATAAAAAGAGAAATCCATAGATTTTCATTCTACCTCTGCACAGCTAGATGACAGTAAAGTAAATCTATGGATTTACTTTATTTACAATAGAAGAGATTAACTTGCTAATTAGAAGTGCTGCTATGACCAAGGTATAGGTTTCTGATTCTCAAGCCAAAGCTCGCTCTGTGTCAGGGCATCTGCACTCATTCCATACATCTGTAATTCCACATTCCACCGCTAGAAGGCAGTGAAGCACTCAGAGTCTAATAATGAGTCCAAAGAAGGTAAAACTCAACATCTAATCTTTTCCTCGATCGAATCACTGTCCAAAGCGTTTACAAGAAAGAAAGCCTTTATTCTCTAAGAATATATTTACAAATGTCTAAAGTTTCACTGGTATCTTGAATGAACATTAATGTGCCTTTATTGTATGTGTGTGTAAATATGTATGTGTGTATATATAAATATATAGGTTATGTACATAAATGACCCCCATAATCCCTTGACCACACTCATTTGAAATTTAAATATAATATATTCCACATTGCTAAAACTCACAATAATATGTTTTAATCAAACAGGGGGCAATTGTTCCTTATGAATTACACCAGAAGTATTAAATAACTCAAAGAGAGTTACACATCTCCTTTCTAAGATAAAAGAAAAGATAAAAATGAAACATCAGGTATGGTCTACAAAGAAAAAGTTAAAAACTGGGGTGCCCCCCTGTGAAACCTCTGTGAACAGTTGAATTTCTTAGATGCTAGAAAGAAAGAAGTGTCCTAGGTACACACACTTAGAGATTTCCCCTCTACTACCATCCGTGTGCTAGCAATCTATAGGTAAAGCATTTCTATACCAAGAAATACCCAGTGATGTCAAACTATGGCTGAGACTGTCATGGAGAGTACATGGCACTGAAGAGGAACTCTGGGTGGCCAAAACGGGAGGAACGAAAGATAAAATCCCTCTTCTTGCAAACTTTCTAGATAAAGATGACCTTTGAATGAGGGAAATTGAAGGTCAGTTTGTACCAGACACACTGCATGCGCTGGCTGTTCTGTTACAGTGTAATACACAGTCCCTGTGTTCCAAGAGTCCTTGATAACCAGAGAAGACTTTCTAATACTACATGCTGAGTGCAACCTTTGTGGAGCACTCTAACACAATCAAAGGTGAGTATGTAAACTGTAGGGAAATGAGCAAGAGAGTAGAAAATTTTTAAAAAGTAAAGATTGAGGCAATTCTGGATTTGGTTGGAAATTAATCAAGCCAGGAAACAGAGGGAAGCTTCCTCTCTAATAATGATTTGACACAATTAAAAGGCCACTAACTCAGATTTTGAAACTGGTTTTAAGCAACATATTACTGAATCTTTGCAAAACATGGTAAGTGGAAGTGAGTGAAGCTCTCCTTAGAAGTGCATAGAATTACCAGTAGAAGCTCACAAGTGTATTTTTTGCATTATAAAGTCATCCAACCCAAAGAAGTATGAAATTTGCAAGGAAAAATGTGTTCATTTTCTAAAGATTATTTAGATATGTTAAGTTGTCTCATTTTTTTTTTCATTTCCCCACAGTGTACATTAATAAAAATCTTACATCCTCTTACTCTCTACAAATAAAGTGCAGTAATTAGGAAAAGGATGAAATGGAAGAACACCCTCTGGTTCCAAATCACTTAGATGTGTTTCTGGCTTTACCACTTTCTCTAGAACTAAAGTTTTAAGAATTGGCAGGTTATCCGTTCTTAATTAGAACATAGAAATGAAGGGTGGGAGAGGCATTTTCGCATACTGAGGGTATTAGAGAAGAGGAAATATAGAAGGACCCTGAAATTCACAAATAGGATGATCTGTTTTGGCTACAAGAACAAGATCTAAGGAGCTCACGAACTTATGTACAAGTACAGACAGATTATCCCTAGCTTAAAGTCATTACTTCAAGATTCCTGTGAGGCTGATTAAACAACAACAACAACAAACAAACAGAAAAACCTGTTTCCATCTACTGGTTGTTGTTTTCTAAAACTTGATACAAAATATTCAATATTTGTGTTATTTATTCCACTCTGGATTAAAGGAAGAAAATTAAAATTTACTGAATGCCCACTCATTCTGCTTCAGACACTTGCTCTAAAACAACCTTGCGAGTAAAAAATTAATTATACCTTACTGACAAATTGAAAGTCATGGAGGTTAAAAAAAAAAAATCCTAACACTCAGAGAATACATATCAAATGTTGCTTTCCCTCACTTTCTTTCCTTTAAAAATCACTGTATGATTCCTCTTTTAGAACCAATAGACTAGGTAGGTAGATCAATGATAGGTGATAGAGATAGATAGATGGCAGATAGACTAATAGATAGATAATAGATTTTAAATATATTTTTAAAATTTTTAAATGTTAAAATGTTTCCATACCTCACTCAGTAGTATCATTCTTTATCTTTTGTCAAGAGAGTTTTAATAGGACAGTAGTTCAACCCTCTGCTTCTTCCTTAAATTCTCAAGATGACATTTTGACAGCTCTGATGTTGTTTGTTGCCTTGCTAGGCTAGCTAAATGCCTTAAAAATCAATCAACCAGTAAACAAATAAAATCATGTCTCATCCAAACTAATTTTTTTCAAATAGCATTAAAAAAATGTATTAAAGCCTGCAATTGTTTCCATTTGGTGCAATTTCAGAGGCTGGACAAGGGTGATGTTGTCTCCCAAAGTGTACCACATAGGCTCTAGATTTGAATATTTGCAGATTAGGGGAATACTCAATAGGCTTCATTTTCCAGCAACATTACTAGTCCCTGCTGCTAGTTCCTAGTGCTCTTTTCTTTACAATAATTGCCCCATTCTTCCTAATATCTTTCCTGACTAGTTTTGTCAGGCCTGAAAGAATAGATGGTTGAGCTCCACCTATGTGTGACCAAACATTCATATTTCTACAGCTCTCCTGCAACATATAATCCAAGAATGTGGGCTAGGCTGATTAGCAATCTCTCTATGATTATTTTAATGACAGAATCCAGATGATCCAGATAATATGGGTGTTGTCAATGCAACATCAGGGTCACTCGTTCACTCATCTATTCATTGGAGGGAAGTTAATAACAACTTAAATGACAGATAATGTGCTTGATACTGAAATTAGAAATATAAGAAGACACTGTCCCTGTTCCTTTCTTTATATGTTCATCAAGGAGACCAACACATGAGAAAACAACCGATATGAATACTGTGGCAAGTGCTATAATAGACATGATCAAATAAGACATAATCAAGAAACTATTATTGATCATGTCAATTATAGCACTTGCCACCGTATGATCAGTATGCGAAACTGCCTCTCTCCCCCTTCATTTCTATGTTCTACTTAAGAACTGACAATCTGCCAATAATTAAAGCTTTAATTCTAGAAAAAGTTGGTAAAGCCAGAAACACATCTAAGTAATTTGGAACCACAGGATGATCCTCCATTTTCAGTAAAGTGATCAACTAACCCTGATTAAAAGTGAAGGAAGGATTCAGATAAATCTTAAGGAAAGAGGAGAATTTGCAGTGGGTCTCTAGAGATGGTCAGCAGTTATTCAGGTTTATCTGAGGAGCCTAACTACTCCAGGCATTTGTTAAGTGTACATAAAGTCTTAAAGTAAGAAAGACCATAGTGAGTTCAGGGAACCTAAAAATAATACAGCATAGCTAAGACATAGGTTGTATGTGGAAGCATAGCAAGAAATGATGTTGGAGTAATAGGCATGGGAAGATTGTAAAATGAAAATAAAGATAAGTTTCTTTGGAATCTTTTACAGCATGTTAAATATGAATAAAAATTAAGATACTATGGAAAATTGTTAACTTTTTATTTAACATTGCATAAATGGTATGATTCCATTGTGTTAAATAAATTTTGTCTAACTCTCCATCCAGCTGCATACAAAGAAACCTGAAATAATGTTTTCCAGAAGTTAACATTGATTATTTCTATATGATGGAATTCGTGATGATTTGTTGCTATCTTCTATTACAATTTTCTATATTGCTAGACTATTTTATAATTAAGGAGCATTCATTCTTTCAAATTTAAAAAGTCACTAAAATAAAATATAAACCAACTCATATGTTTGCACTCACACAGAGTATAGACAGAGAGACTTTGGAGCAAAAGAACATGATCCAGATAGACGAAGAATAACTCCTGCTCCAGGGAACTGGGAGAGCAAGGTCACTCAGGCAAACAAAGAGAGGTCATGTCAAGAAGAAATGTGTCATCAAAGTCATACAATAGAGCGAGACTTAAGCTTAAGTTATTCTGCTGGAAGGAGGCAAAGTGTTAACATGATCAGAGAGTACAGAAAAAGAAAATCTAACTTGGGTGGTGATCCAAGCATTTTTATGAAAAACTCCCAAATGGAATTATTTTGTGTGGCATATCTCCCAGCTTTGGTCAGCATTTCTGGTGTACAGGATCAGTTTTCTATTATAAATTTGGCTCTTGTCAGCCTTCTAGCTAAAAAATGTGATTGCAAAAAGTCCATTTCACTTACAGAAAAAAGTTAAAAGTTATTCACAAAAACAAGAAATTGAGCATGATGACTATGTCCAGGATGAAGGTAAGCCATAGTTTTCTCCGTATTTTTTATCCATTTAATGAACAATTATTTCTACAGAGAAGTAATTCTCAGTAGAATCAGCAGAAGTGATTCTTGAGGATTTCTGCCTCAAGTCCCCTTTTTGCTCTTAAAAAGTACTGAGAAACATGAAGAGCTTTTGTTTATGGGGATTATATCTATCAATATTTTCCATATTAGAAACTAAAACAGAGAAATTTTTATAATATTTATTCATTTAACAAGTCCATTACATATTAACAGACCATATTTTTATTAAAATGTAATTATTTTTAGAAAACAAATAATTAATGAGAAGAGTGGCATTGTTTTACCCTTTTGAAAATCTCATTGATGCCTAGCTTAATAAAAGACAACTAGATTATAGTACCAAGTTCTGCTTTCAAGCTATTGTGACATCACACATCTAGAGAACTCTACTGGATACTTGTGAGAGATTGAAAATTAAAAAGACAAATAACATCTTAGTATTATAATGAAAGTAGTTTTGACTTCACATGTACCCCAAGACTACATATTGAGAACCACGGCTATAGAAAATTCTAGTAAGAACTTTAAAAAGTGTAACTCTATTATTTTTTGCAAGGTCTTTAATAAGCATTCTAGGCCTTCGACCCTCTAGGTGAGAAAAAAGATAAAAAGTGAGGAATATGAGGCCAAATTTTAGAAGAAACTAACATTAATTGAATGCCTATCATTTTCCAGGTTTTGGACAAAGCTAAAACTCTCAATTAATTGAGTTTCTACTGGTTTTCTCAGAACTCAAAGAATTTTCCAGCCTTAATCATTGACTATTTCAAAGTTTATCACCTTCCTCCGATGAGCTAAAAAAATCACAGGCCTAGCCTACTGGCTTAGGGATTTAAAATTGTTGTTGTAACACCAAAAATTCCACTACAGTTCTTTTTTTAAAAAATTATCTGTTGTTCGTTTACTATGTGCCAGACAGAGGTAAAGGGCTTTACATGAATTATTCCATTTAATAATCATATTAACTTTGGTAATCAAATATATATTTTATAGTTAATGAAACTTGATAACTGTTTTTGGTTTTGTGTTTAGGAGTTTGATAAATGGAAAGAGAAACAGATAGGACAGAGTGAAAAAAGAGCCTCAAGCCTCAAGGATTACTTTTAACAGAATTTCACAGCTGAAAGGTCACTGAAGATCATCTAGGTCAATGGCTCTTAACCTTTTGTTGTTTTCTTGTTTCAGAACTATTTGAGCATCTCTCTCCCAAATGCCCTTCCCCTCAAAAAAAAAAAAATGCGGAGACTCACTTACAAATGTTTCCTTATAATTTTGGGGACTTCACAGACTCTTTAAAGTACACTCATAGATATTGCCAGGTTAGGAACCCCATGATATTCCCATTATATTTCATTTGAAAAAAAGTGAATTCCAATGTCACACAACCAATAGATGTCAACTGTTTAATCAGAAAAACACTGCATACCATATCCCAGTCTAGGGCTTTTCCTACCATCTCATGTTGCCTTTTGGAAATAGAACCAAAGGGAAATGGGTTAGTGTAGGTATAGCTGAAGTTAAAGGAGGACTTAATATGATAACCCATCTTTTTAAGTGTTATCAATGTTTTTTCTTATTTTTTAATATAGACACATTACATAAACATGCACCAGGTATGGCGGCTCGGAGGCCATGGCAGCAAGATTGCTTGAGGGCAGGAGTTTGAGACCAGTCTGGGCAATGAAGTGAGAACCTATCTATACACACACACAAAAAAAAAAAATCAAAAAATTAGCTGGGTTTGGTGTACTGCACCTGTTGTCCCAGCTACTTGGGAGGCTGAGGTGGGAGAATCACTGGAGCCCAGAAGTTGAAGGCTGCAGAGAGCTATGACTGTGCCACTGCACGCCAGCTTGGGCAACAGAGAAGCAGTCTCTAAATACAAACAAACAGACATGGAAGCCTGCTAGTAAAATAAGCCAATATATTACCGTAAATAAATAAAATTGACATCAAAACTGTTCTCCTATTAATTATATGCATAAAAATTACTGAACACGTTATTAGCTCATATCATGCATTCTTTCAACAAAAACATACAGCAAATTTAAAACATTTTAAAAATTGATTTTAATTATGAAATGATACAGAAATACATTCTTCCTTTGAAAAATTAGAATATTTGTAGATATATGCTACAGCCTCCTCTAACCTTCATCCCAAATCCAATAACTTATTTTCCCTACCCAGGAATAATCACTGAGGAATAGGGTTTGATTCTTTCCAGACAACTTAAAGATATTTTATAGACATGTATGTACACAGAGAAAACACCTAACTTTTAGTGTACATTTTTAAGTGGTATGTCTAAGTGGGAATGCAGATATCTCTTCAACACCAATTTTAATTCCTTTGGCTATGTACCCAGAAGTGAAGTTGATGGATCATATTGTAATTCCATTTTTTTTTTGAGACCCCATAGTATTTTCCAAACTGGCTCAGACAACTGCTCATCTTAACATGCTGTATTTCACAATTTATTCAGATTTTCTTTTATATCCTTTTGTACATTTTCTTTTTCCTGTAAAGGTATTTCACTTTTTCATTAGGTTTATCTGGGGGTTTATTTTTGTTGTTAATACAAATAGAATTTTTCTATCACATTTTTGAATTGGTGATTTCTATTGTATAGGAAGTTATGAACTTATTCATTCTGATTGTATATTTGACTATCTTGCTGCACTCTTATTATCTTCGAATGTTTGTCAATTAATTTTGGGGGGTCAATTTTGTCTGAAACTGATGAGCAAATTATCTTTCTTTCAACATTGATTCCACATTTCTTAATTATTTATTGCAGTAAGACACATATAAAATTTATCATTTTAATCATTTTTGGTGTACAATTAAGTAGCATTAGTACATACATATTGTTGTGTAACAATCATCACCTTCCATCTCCAGAAATTTTACATCTTTCCAAGCTGAAACTCTGTACCCATTCAACAATAATCCTCCATTATCCCTTTCCATCAGCAGCCATCATTCTCTTTTCTGTCTCAATGAATTTGACTACTCTAGGTTCCTTATCTAAGTGTAATAATACGAAATTTGTCCTTTTGTGTCTGGCTTCTTTTGCTCGGCATAATTTCTTCAAGACTCACCTGTGTTATAGCATGTATTGGAATGTCATTCCTTTTTAAGGTTGGATAATATTTCATTGTATGTAAATACCACATTTTGTTTATCCATTAACAAAATGAACATTTAGGTTATTTCCACCTTTTGGTTATTGTCGATAATGCTGCTATGAACGTGGGTCAAAAAATATCTGCCCAAGTCCCTGCTTTCAATCGTTTTGGATAACTACCCAGAAGTGGAATTGCTATCTCATTTCTTATTTATTAGGACTGTGTAAATATTAGTACTCATAGTAGGCATCCTTGTCTTCTTCCGGACTTCAATGGCATTGTTCTAATGTTTCAGTATTTGAAGTACAGTATAATGTTTGCTATAGATTTCTGTTAGATAGCCAATATCAGATTAAGAAAGTTCCCTTCTATTCCTAGTTTACTGAAAACTTCTACTACAAATGAGTTTAAAATTTTATCAAATGTCTTGTTCAATCTACTGAAAGGATTATATATTTTTTTCATTTATTTTTAAATTATATTGTTTGATTTTCAAAGGCTAAACTGATCTTGCAATCTTTTGGTAAACTGTATTTGGGAAATAAATTTGGGACATTCCTGGAATTGATATGCTAATATTTTATTAAGATATGTGCATTCTGTGTTTATAAGTGAAATTAATCTATAGTTTTATGTTCTTGGGCTTTCACTATCTAATTTTTGTACCAGGTTATACTAACCTGATAAAGTTGGTTGGAAAATTTTCATTCTTTTCTGTGCACTGGAATAGTTCGTGCAAAATGTGGATTTCTTAAAGGTTTGGTATATCTAGCTAAAACTAGTGGGCCTCCTGACTTTGGAGTTTGAAACAGTCTTTCATGGTTGAAAATAGAAAGTCAGATATAGATTCCTTGGCAACTGACATTTTCTTACTAACATCCATTTTGTGTTGATTTCAATCTTACTGATACTTAGTTGTTCATAACACTCAATTTTTTCAGCTTTTTGGAGGGATAATTGATAATAATATTCTATTTTTAAATCATTAGTTTATCTGTAGTTATTTTTATTACTTTTTACTGCTCTTTAACCCTTTACAAAAGGTTGCAAAATACGTTATGCCTTTAATTACCAAAATGCTTTACCTTTAATTCTATTTTAATCTGCCGTTAACTGTATCAGTGTTTACCTACCATATCTTTTACATCCCTCTCTTTAAATCTTTACTTTGTCATTTGTTTTAGGTATTTTTTAATAAACAATATACAGTCAAATATGGGTTGTTTGTTTGTTTATTCAATTGGAGCTTATCTGTTAATAGAAAAAATTAGCCAATCATTTTATCTTTAAGAAAACATTTAAACAACCTATAGAAAAGGCAAAGTATGAAATAAGATGGTAGAAATACTATGTTAGTTAAATGAACATAATTAAAATAACATAATTTCAAAAATGTAAATAGCCAAAACTAACTAATGAAATGACAGAGACATTTATAGTTGATAAAAACTACAAAAAAGATTCAACATGTTGTCTACAAAATAAATGTTTAATAATTATATACATATTATATATAATTACATTTATAATCATTATATATAATGATTAATTCAGATTGATAACAGGATGCAAAAACTATTAAAAATCATATAATATATCTTTAAAATTTGTCACATTAATATACTAAAAAATTAAAATAACACGTTCATCTCAATTAATGCAGGAAATACATTTGACAAATCTCAATACATATCAAAGATAAAAACTCATACAAGAAATAAATGGATATTTATTAATTTGGTAAGTGTTACATATCAAAAAATACAGTATATCTCATAATAAATGAAGAAATCTTAGAGGCATTCCCTTCAGAAACAAAATCAGGAGCAATACAATTATTAGTGTTTAACATAGTGGGGTGTCCTGCCCAAAGCTATAAGGAAAGAAAGAGAAATAAATACACTGGTTGAAAGAAAAAAGAAAACAAATGACATTATTTGCAAATAAGATAATACGAGTCTCTAGCTAGAAAAAAGCACCTAATCAACAAAGTATTACAACTAATAAGATAATTCAGCAAGTTTATCAGAAATGATCAAGTTACAAAAATTAAAAGAGCTCTTCTCTCCAACAATAACCAATTACAAAATGTATTTAAAAACAAGATATCATTCAGGACAGCAACAAAAAATGTAAAATAACTAGAAAATAATGACAACATATAATACTTTCATGGAGAAAATTTTTAAATCTAATAAATGACATAGAAGATCATCTGAATAAATGGAGTGACATTCCATATCTTGGGTGGGATGACTTAATATTATAAACATGTTAATTCAAATTAATCTATAAATTCAATACAATCACAAATACTTCAAAATATTGGTGTTGAATTTCTTGAGAAGTTCAATAACCTCAAGTTTTTATGGAAGAATAAACATCCACGAACAGGTGAGTCAACATTTCAAGAAAAAGGCAAAGAGTGGGTACTTGCCCTTCCGAGTATTAAGGCATACTACATAGTCAAGTAATAATAACAATGTGATATTATTGCAATGACAAGCAGATCAATGAAACATGATAAGGAGCTTAGAAATTAAGTATGTTTATATGGGAACTTAACATATAGTAAAGTGGGTACCATATATCAACGGGAAAAGGACAGATTAATAGAAGAAGTTGCAAACCTGGCTCATGCCGTAGATAAAAACAAAATTGGATCTTCACCTAAAATCACATAGAAAGGTAGACTTCAAATGAAATAAATATCTGAATATGAAGCTTAAAACAACAAAGAGAAGAAAATATGCCAAAATATCCTAGTAATCTCAGCACAGGAAAGAACATTGTAGATAGAACTTTACATGCACACATAATACAAAAACAGTGATGACTTTTATTACATTATAATTAAAGATTTCTGTTCAGTGAAAGACACTATGAACAAAGTTAACAGACAGTTGACACATTGAAATTATTTGCAGTGTCTAAAAATAACAACGTACTAATATCTAGAACATACAATGAACTTCTTAAAGTAAAAAAAAATTAACAGAAAAATGGGCAAAGTATTTGAACAGGCAATGTATAGAATAGGGTAATCAAAATGACTTACAAATATACATAAAGATGTTCAAACTCATGAATAAGGGAAATCAAAGTAACAGTGAAATGGGCTGGAAAAAGTTAGGAAACTAGATATTGCTAGGTGTTGGCTGGGATGTGGGCTTAGGAAATCTCATGTACTACTGGTAAGAAAGTAAAGCTGTTCTGGAGAGTTATCTGACAGTATCTAGTCAATATCAAGTATACACATAGCCTATCACCCAGAAATTCTACTTCTGTGTTTATGATCCCCAAAAATATCTCCCAGAGATCCATAATGGACATATGTAAAAGGATGTTCATCACAACATTATTTTTAGTGCTGAGGAATTAATTAGAAGCAATTTGAGCGTTCATCACCAGGGAAGTGCAGAGGTATACTGAGTAGATGCAAAACGACAGCACAATTAGAAGCAATGGACTAGACATACATACTGCAACATGGATACTAAATGAAAAAAAGATGAGATCTAACAAAAAATAGCACTTACCTAAAAGTAAAACTCTATGAACATAAAAGTAACAATACATACTTTATAAGCACCTGTACAAATTAAGAGATACACAGTAAACTCATCAGAATAATTATCTGGTGAGGGAGGAGGAGAGGACTGGGAATAAAGAATGGGGATGAAAGTTAACCAACTCTTCCACAGAAGAATCTGCATAGCTCAATAATTATAATGTGCCATGAAATAAGGAATATGATTAACTCAAATCTCTGTACTAAGGATTTTTAAAAAATTGATATCCTGAGTGCTGATGGTCTCAAGTCAGCAAAAAGTCTGGGGCCAAAGTCTATGAATGGTTAATTTTGCAAGCTCACATAACTGTCTGCAACAATAGAACATCCTTGGTGAAAGAATAGGAGAGAATAAAAGGGCTGAGACCTAAGAACAAACAGATTCTGGATTTCTGACTTCAGAAGACAAAAGAAAAGGAAGACAAGGAAAATTGAATCATTTTCTAGAGGGGTGTTAACTTAAAAATTACACAATTTATAAATTTCAAAAGGAGAGCTATATTTCTTATAAAGGGTTACAGTCGCAAAGGTGACAGGCAAATTCTGACAAGCCTCTGACATGGACTCTGGCTGATGCCAGAAAGGCAGGTATTTTGAAGGAGGAGGGATTGGGATAGGAGCTTTATGCTGAACGGGTTGACTAACATATTCAATGGGTTGCAGAAGGAGCCATGAATATTCGTGGTCCTGCTAATGCACACATACTGAATAAATGTACATGTTACATCTGACCAATGTTCACCTTGGGGTGGAGACTTAACATTTAAATATATTATAATTAGGCTTTATAGGGTCTTTTCAGGACATAAAGGCACTCACATATGCAGCCTTTGAAAACTGGCCAGAATCCGTCCATGGTCTGTCGTCTTCTTATCAGGAGAAAGTTATTGAAATAGCTTCTTGTCTAATCAAAGCTGTAGCTATAGTTTGTGGAACAGGGGGATGGAGTCAGTGTCTGGCAGTGAATACGCTACAAATTGTTTTCATATTGCTTACCTGGAGGCCAGTGCTTGTTTAGCTGCTGAAGAAAAATAGAAACCTGATGGCATTTAGAACATAGTTTATTCTTTAAGTGCAGAAGTGTGTGACTTAACTTTTGCCTGGCATGGTCTTAGCTCCTGTTTACAATTTGGTATCTTACTGCCACAAAGACTCTGTTCTATCAGCCTTACGTTCTCTGTTTTCACAACAATGCTGGACAGTTGTGTCTAAACCCTGCAAAAGGGAGGAGATATAAGAAGATATGTCTGACTTCCTGTCCCATCAAGGCTGGGAACTCAGTTTTTAAGATTTATCTAGGGTCCACTTGGCCAAGATTGGGGTGGGGAGGGTTTGTTCAGTCAGTTGAGGACTTTAGGATTTATTTTTAGTTTACAGGAGGAGCCATGCTCAGACTGCCAAGTAGTTTTCAATGCTGAGCTGGCCTAGGGCCACAGACACACACTCCTGTTTCCATAGAAATTCCTCAGGCAGGCCTCATGTACTTTTTTTCTTTTTTTTTTTTTGAGACGGAGTCTCGCTCTGTCACCCCCGCTGGAGAACAGTGGCCCAATCTCGGCTCACTGCAAGCTCCACCTCCCAGGTTCACGCCATTCTCCTGCCTCAGCCTCCTGAGTAGCTGGGACTACAGGTGCCTGCCACCACGCCCGGCTAATCTTTTGTATTTTTAGTAGAGACAGGGTTTCACTGTGTTAGGTAGGATGGTCTCGATCTCCTGACCTCGTGATCTGCCCGCCTCAGCCTCCCAAAGTGCTGGGATTACAGGCGTGAGCCACCGCATCCAACCAGGCCTCGTGTGCTTAACCAGGACCCTGCTCTTGCCCCCAAAAGAATTTATCCTTTTAAAAGTGTAATGTTCCTCTTATCTGACTGTTCTACTACACAGTGGGGTAACTATAGTTAACAATATCGTATACTATATTTCAAAATAGCTATTTATAGAAGAGAGAATTTTGAATATTCTCACCATAAAGAAATGACAAATGTTTGAAGTGACTGATATGCTAATTACCCTGATTTGATCATTACATAATGTAAATGTGTATAGAAACATCACTTAAATATAAACATGCACAATTATTAGATGCTAATTAAAAACAAAATAAAACTTAGAAAGTATAATGTGATAATACTGGTTAAGGGATCTGATCTTTGATCTGAAGGAAAAGAGGAGACATGAAAGGACCGAGGGGAGGGCTTGCTATTCCTCTTCCTCCCCTTTCTCTACTACCACCCTTTCATTAATATACCCCTGGTTATCTTGCTATGTTTTTTATATTTATTATGAATGCAGAACACAGCAAAAAGTAAATAGCAATTATATCAGTTCTAATTCTGCTTGAAGTAATAGAACAACTCAAACCTTATTAAATGAAAGGGAGAATGTATTGGTTCATGTCACTGAAAAGTCTTGAAACGGGGATAGCAGGCTGTCCTCACTCCGAGGCTCAAAGGATATCATCGAGATTGGGTGAGTCTCTCAATCTCTCAGCTCTGCTTTTCTCTCTGTTTACTCCAATTTTGACACATAGTCGTGAGCTGGCTGTAGCAGCTCGGCCTACATTCTCCCCTGTTCAAATCTCAAGGTGCAGGGGCCACGGGGTTGGGGGAAGAAGTGGAGGAGGAATGCTATCTCTTTACTGGTAGTTCCCACAATAGTCCTGAGATTCACCCTGCCTTAGACATCCCAGGTCACATGCTCACCCATCCCTGTCCACTAATATCCAAGCAACATTCTTTACCCTCCTAAGTCAGAGATAAACTCCTCCCTTCACCCTGACCACAAGGAGTAAGAATGGGCAATGGTTGGATTCCTAAATGAAAATCAGGGACTGTTGCCACAAAAAAAAAAAAAAAAAGTGGAATGTGTACAATGGAAGAAAACAATAAATGTACCTAGAGCAATTTTTGCTACTTTTTAGTAGTACTTGTATTCAACATTCAACATTCTCCTAAGGTTACTCTCCTAAAACAGATGAAAATCTTCCTCCGATCTTCTAGAGTGAGTAAAGGAATCCAGATGATCACACTGAACCCTAAAGGACATTTTAAAACCTCCATAATCTCAGGGAGAGGTACTCAATTTTTAAAAAATCTTGGAAAAGAAAAAGGAAAAGTTGTATGTTTCTTGCTCTTCTCTCTTGATGGAAACAAACACATATGCAAAAATTCAATCACAATAAGTGTGTCACATATTTAGTTCACCAATTCTGTAAGACTTCATAGTTATATAAAACTAATAATTAGCATATACTGAATACCTTGCTATCATGCTAGGCAAAGTGACAGACCATTGACATTTAATCCACTGAAGAACTATGAAAATGAGGTATTATTATCTTCACTCTGTAAATGAGGAAACAGACCCAGAAAGGTTAAGAAATTTGCTCAAAGTCACAGAGCTGGCAACTGGAGGAGCCAGTAGTCAAAGGCAAGTCTGTGAGGTATGTGAGATTGTGCTCTCAACACTGTATCATGGATTTTGTGATCTTGGCTCTAATTAGGGAACCAATATGGTGGACATGGTGTTATTTGAATTTAACCATTTTTTGTATCTCATATGAAAAGTTCCTAGAATTAAAAATTTCATGAAGAAAACAAAAGAATAGCTGAGGATTTCTAGATGCATACCGTGAAAAGAAATGCAAATATTAATAGTAATAGTGTTCTATGAATTAGTTTAAGCATATACATGAAATGGTGCTGGAGTACACGTTGCAAGAGTAAGTAACTGATGGCCTGATTAGAAAAATGATAGAATGAGGTAAAGAAAGAGGTAGATTCTGGGAAACATGGATTAAAATGATGAAACAAAAAATGAGAGCAAAAACTACCTTACCCTCTCAAGTATTGCCATAGAAGAGCAGAAGTCATCCCGAGCAAAGCTAAAGGCAAAAAACCTAGCCTCCAGACTAATACACTGGCTTGATAATCCACACTGTGAGATGTCACCAAAAGTTGTCTGATCCAGCTGTGAGGACTTGGCTCCAAGTTGTCTGGATATCCTAAAATAACATAAATCACTCGAAACAAATGCTCTAAGAAATGGAGGAAGCCATACTTTAAGGAATGCTGATAAAATGAGTGGAAATGTTGGTGGTGTGAGTCCACCTCTACCTCAACAAGGTCACCACTGATGTGAGAATCCATTAGGTTAACAAAAAAGAGCATCATTAGTCTCAAAAATTAACATTTGAGGGACTTTGGAGCCTTAGGTCTCAGTGATTCTTCTGGAAATATGGTAGTTTAGGGTCTTGAATAATTTTTTTAACTTCTGTTATGAGCAGAAATTGTAAATAACATGTAAATACAACTCCAGAGTGGTTCTGATGTTCACCTTCTGAACTCATCTAGTTCTCAAACTACTTGATTATGCAACCCTTCTGCTCCTACAGCTAAACCACATATACTATTCTGAGCCCTCCCCTAACTACACCTGGGTAAGAGGAGTGTGGTGCAGTCTGGTGTTGTGCTTTACCAATAGTCATGGAGATTATCAATCAAACATCTGCCTAATCTACAGGGTGTAGGTGGTGAATTATGAAGAATGAGTAACCAGGAGACTTACAATGACAGAATAAAGTCCAAGTTGATAAAAAGTTAGTGCTGGTAGACAGAGGGGTCTTCAGGTACTTGGTGAGGGTCCCCATCATCCACAATAAGTACTGATCTTCAGCAGGAGGAATTTAAGAATAGAAGTTACCTAAAGCTCACGAATTAGCATCAGTTCAACTATGCTGCTAGTCTGATTTTGATCTTTCTCAGTTATGATAAAAGTCTCTGCCTGGTCATGATAGAAACCTTCTTTGTTCTTTAGTCTTCCTTACTTCCAAGTTTAAAGTCCTGGCCTAAAATACGAGCCCTAAGGTCCTGCTACCTAGTGACATGATATTGTTGATACCACTCCCCATTACGCACTGCCCACTGAAATCTCCTATTCCTGCCTTCTCCATCATTGAGTTCAGTCCACCTGTCAGGCCCACTTCATTGGGTTGCCCTCCCTAACCTGCCCAACATCAGCTGCTTGCCAGGATGCTAACCTATTACCTCTTGTTCTTCACCTTCTCTCATCTTCCGCCTCCAATGCATCACCAAGATTTGCTTCTAAAACGTATCTTCTCTTCAATCCCACTGCCAACGCCTTAGTTTGAGGCTTTACTATCTCTCTTCTTTTATATAAATTGCCTGTATCCAACTTAATCCACCATCCATACTTCTAGTAGTTACATTTACTGAATGAAAATCTGCTCCTGTCAATTTTCCACTTAAAAACCCTTCCGTTGCCATCCAATATAAATAATATCTACATCACTTAGAAGCTTCCAAGCCTTCCAAGGCCTTTCCATATGACCTTTCAGGCCTGCCTCTCCCTGTTCTTTCCCATACAATCCAATAAATGCATCGTTTAAAGTTCAGCTCAAATAATACCTCCCCTTGACCTCTCTAAAAGAAAATAACTCGCTTCCTCAAGAAAAGCTATTTACTAATACCTAAGGTATTTCTAAAGGTATTTACAAATACCTTTATTATAACACATATCATATTGTTTATATGTATGCTTTCTTCATTAGATTATAAACTCTTGGATGACAAGGAGCATGCCTTCTTCACTTACAGTTCTGTGACAAGCATGGTGACTGGCAAGTAGTCACTGGCAAGAAATGTTTCTTGAATGAATAAATGATCCCTAAATACTATGACCTATCTCTTAGTCTGAATTTCCCTCAGTTACCTGCAGAAATTTTCCTTCTGTAATATTCTTGTCTATCTCTCGGTCTGTCTGTCTGTCTATTCTATATATCTCTAATATCCCTATATGCAAAGGAAACAGGTGAGAAAGAAGAGTAGAAGCTTATTCCCAGTTCCAGTCCCTCCTGATCTACATTTCCTGTAATTACTGGCCTATGTTAGACCATGTCTGAACAGAAAATACTGGTGAAGCCCTTGGCACGAATAGCTATCATGTCTCTGTTCTGGCTTGCTCCTGGATTTTTTTTTCCAGTTTCATGATGCTGCATCACTCTGTCACCAGTCCTCACTGTTCATTTCTATGGAACATGAAATGGTGAATGGTCCATCCTTTACTGCTGATACTAGTCGTTGTTGAAATAGCCACCCTAAAGATCTCACAATCTCTCTGTTTATAACCATTTAAGAGTCAAGTCATGAAGGCTTTCTCCCTTAACTACATGGGATGATCAGTTGTTTTATCTATTATTTTTTGTTATTACTTTTGTCCTTAATTGTTAGAGAATACTTTCATACCACACAGTTACTACATAAACACCCCTCCCTTCACACCTTAGAATGCCTCTGGCCATCTCTGTAGTTGTACTTGAGAGGTTTAATAAAGCATTATAAGTTTGGGGAAAATTAGCTTTGATATAAGCATTTCCTGGAGAATATTTCTTCACTATACAAAAAACTCATATTTGATCGTTGTTTTCTCTATATCTGTCTATCTCTCTCACATACATTCTGAGTCTGTGTGTGTGTGTGACCAGTGACTTCTGCATCTGTAGTAGCTGGAATAACATGTGTGTCACATATACCTCCCCACCACACATACATACCTTTGTCACAGGCTTCTTTCAATTCTATTCGCAATTTCCAACATTGCCAGTCATCCTGATTTCCTCTTCTCCAAATCTCAAAGAAACTGTTAATGAGTACCTGAGAATGAAAATGCTGGGCGTATAAAAAAACAGAAAGACAATCCACATTGGCATAAAATGGCTTGCTTTTATCTGGAAAAGCCTTATTATCGCTCACACTCATTCCTTCTACATCCTTTACCTCCTTCTCTCTGTATTTCTGTCTCTCTCTCATTCTCATTCTGTCTCTATCACACACACACACACACACACACACACACACACACACACAACATACACACACACAGAGAGACAGAGAGAAAGAGAGGGAGAGATAGAAAGAGAGAGAGAGAGAGAGAGAGAGAGAGAGAGAGAGAGACTGGCTATAAAGAAACCAGCATCTGAGGGCATCAATGGTAATTTGAACATTTTGTTTGCTTGGGATCAAGATTCCTTTCCATCACCATTGTCCTGGCAAAAATAAGCTGCAAGTGGAAGTGTTTTAGCCAGATACTGCTCCACCACTGTATGGCTAATGAAGCAGGAATATCAGCTTCAAGTATGCCACGGAATTCAAGAGAATATTCAACCTGGAAAAATTCTAACCCCAAACAGCACCTCCCAAAAGATGACTACAGCTCCTGTAGGAAATCATTTAACCACAAATTCCAACTCCCCTTCACTCCTACAGCCTCAGTCACACATCTCAAAGGGCTGATCCTTGAATCGTGACAATCTGACCCACATCAGCAGCCCAGAGGCCAGATGGCAACACAATGCCTTTCCAGCCTACTGGGTAGGAAAAGGGAGGGACAACCAATTGAATGATTATAATTGAAATCCTGTAATTTATTATTTGTCAATAACTCCTGCCATGGGGGAGTTCTCTTCACTCCTTAGCAAATGCTGGCAGCCACAATATGTAACCACAGACACCTAAAACACCTCTGAAAGCATTTATGTGGCAACAATGATACGGATAATAAGATCTCTCTGGAGATACAGAAGACATGCCACATCACAGAGTTCACTATTCAACAACCAAGAATTTTAAAGACTTAGGGGGGAAAATTCCTGTGAGATTCTGAGGGTAAAAAGCTAGCATGCAAGTGGAATCAGCCAGACTGGCAGGAAGTGGGGCATGAAAACCCAAGAACTATCCTCCTGTTTGCAGCATAATGTGAAGTTCAAAATTCTGTTACCCCTGCAGTTATTAAACTGCCCAGATCAAATAACTATCTGAACTGAGCTGAACTGAGTCAAGCAAAGAAATTTACTTCAATCATAGAATAGTAGCTGTCAGGTTGAAAGGGGCATCTATCAGACATCTATCCAATGTTCCTCTACCTAACTCCATCCCAATTATCCCTTTCTCATATTCATCTCCCTGTAATTGATGCAAACTGATGCAACCTGATGCAACATAAAGAGATTTTGGAGTGAAAAGCCCTGAGTTCGAGGCCTGGGCCTTGACTTTTTAATTTACCAGCTGTGCAACATTGGACCTTCTAGTCTTCAGCTACAATGTGAGCAGATTAAACTAGTTGATGCCAAGATTCCATCCACTTCAAAATTCTCTAGGCAATAATAGGGAACTCACTATCTCCAAAAATAATTATTTGCATGTTTGAACAATTCTATTAAAAAGTCCTTACTTTATATAAAGCCAAAACATGGTTTCTTATAGTTTCTAAATATTTATCTGAGTTCTACCTGCCTTGAGATTATATAGTCCAAGTGTAATCCCTCTTCTGTATAACAGCCACTCATATAGTCAGACAGATATTGCGTCTCCCAGCCAGCCAGCCAGCCAGCCAGCCAGCCAGCCAGCCAGCCATCCATCCATCCCACTGAGTTGTTTGCCACTCATCTAGACAATCATTCTATCTACTTTACTCAGAACACATAGCAATTTGTCCATATCCTTATTGAAAAATGGTCATCAGCACTGAACAAAGAGCTACAGAAATAGTCTGATAAATGCTGAGCGAAGTACATCACCAACTATTTTGTTCCAGCTAATGTGTTTCTTTTAATGCAGTCTAATATCGCATTACCTTTTTGGCTATGGCATCACTCTGCCACTGCCACAATACTGCTTCTTTTATTCATGTCTTCTACCCTATCCTTGTAAAGTGTAATTTGGAACTGGAGTCAGAATTTTACTTTTTCAATAATATTCATTTATCAGATTTCAGCCATTGGTGCAACATGGTAAAATATTCTTGAATCCTCAGTCTATCCTAAAAATATTTGCCACCTATCCAAATTTTCACCCAAGTTATTGATAAAATACAATGAGCATAACATGGTCAGGAAAAATGTCCTAGAGAAGACCACTAAACACTGCCCTCCATATTGACATAATTCTGCAAGATTTGGGGTCTTCTGGCCATTAAAAGGTCATATCCAAGATTGCCTCATTCTTGACGCTCTCTCGATTCTACCTTCTTCACTCACTCATAGTCCGTGGTCTAGTCTTTCTGCTGTCATGCAATGATTTCCACAGTTAAGTTTATCCAAGACATGGGTACTTTGAAAGAAATCACTGTTTAAAACATTAAAAATATAAATAAGGCTAACAAAAAAGGATAAAATTCACACCCAGAACAATATGCCATGGTGGAAATAATGTGGGAGTTGGAGTCTGAATAACCTCAGATTAAATCCTAGTTCTGTAACTTATTTGCTTAGTGACCTTGGGTGCCTTATCAGTATCAATTCCCTCATCTCTAAAATAGAGGAATAATAATGACCTCAAAGTGTTATCCTGATGATTAAAATTAATACATGCAAAATCTTAGCACATTCCTAGCACATAATGAGTATACAATATAGATTACTATCATTATTACATCACGGTGGAGACAAAAGTGCAATAACTACTGGTAAAAAAAAAATTAAACCCAAGAAGAAAAAAGGAGAAAATGAATATCTGTGTTCTATAGGTGTTAACTGATACTCCACAAAAGAAAGAATCAATGGTCTAATAAGGTTAAGAATGAGGACATTAAACACAGTTTTAAAAACTCGGGCGTATTTTTATCTCTTTGACTCTGAACAAGATTGGCACACCCTTGCATCTCTTATTTGATCATGTCCCAGGCATTGCTATAGGGCCCAAGGACACAAAGGATAACTCAGACCCAGTCAATGCTAGGGTGAGAAGAAACACAGGATTCAAGGCACCAGGGGGCAGGGGGCACACATATTAATAAGTAATTAATTTAAAATATCACCAGTGCTATTGAGAGGTAAATACAGAGTATGTGAGGGAACAGTGATAAATCTGGAGATGTCAGGTAAGACTTTATGCAGGAGTCGGTAATTTTGAAGAATCTTAAAAGATAAAGAGAAGTTAAGGTTGAGGGTCTCTCAAGTTAGGGTAGTGGAGGATAGCACGCAAAGATTTTAAACAGTAGTGGACAAATACAGGCTCATCCAAGAAATATTGCTCACTCTAGAGTGACTTTTCCATGAGACACAGGTAATAAGGGGACAACTGAAAGGAGAAAGATTCATGCCTATTGTAAAGGGGCACGTGTGTCAAGTAAATAAATTTGGAATTCTGCAGGCAGGAAGAAACCAGCACAGCAAATGACATAAGATGGTAAGATGAATTAGCCAGCTTAATAGTAGAAAGAGAGGCTAGTTACGACACTTTTTTTTTTCTTTACCAATACCCAGTTGAAAGATGGTCAGGTCCAGAACTAAAATTATAGCACTGGAGGTAAAGAATAGGCCTACATAACAAAATATAAGTCTGAATAGAATTGATATGATGTGACATGAGCATGAGGGATTAAGGAAAAGGAAAAATGAAAATGACTGTGTCTAGCTTGAGACAAGCAGTGTGTGGGGGCATCATTACCAATATATGGACTTCTGGAGGATAGTATATTTTGGTAGGAGGCAAATGTAAGTTTAGTTTTCAACACTGGATTGAGATAACCATGGGACATCCATATGGAGATGCAATCTGCTCAACATAACAGTGTGTATATCATAAGACAGACCAGGGATAGGAGTTCCCTGTATATTTGTGGCAGTAAATGAGAAAATTCATGGTTTAAGTAGGAAGAATATGTGGAACATGTCTCTGATGCCTCGATGTAATAACCTTGAAAACAAAGTAAAATTACACTAATGAGTCTTGCCTAATAAACTCATGCTCCTAGTGATCACCATTTCTAACTCAATTGTTCACATTCTTGCGCTGCTTTGAAAAATTAAAATTAAATTTGCCTATCCTCTACTGACCATAATTTCTAGAAGATAGCATTCATCTCATGACAAGTTCTTTCAGTACTCAAAGATGGAATTCATAGATTAAAAAGGAACATATATGTAGATGCTTGTAATGTTTTCCTATCATAAATTGAATTTCAAGTTCTTACAAATGTATTAATATGTCCTACTCTTCTAGAGACAAGGATCAGGAAGTGTATTTATCAATAGATATTTATCAAGCACCTGCCAAACCAAAGTGGGGTTACAAAAAAGTAGGTGTGTGCCCTGCATATAAAAAAACCTGTTTTGGCCAAAGGGACCCTTCCATAAAATTTCCAAAACATAAACCTAAATTTGGAACTTGCTAAAACAAGTACAGATGAGTACGTGAGGAAGCTGGGAAATAAACACATGTTGCTGGAGAAATAGAGGTGGAGATATGGGTGGATCTAGGTTTGGTTAGGAATGAATCAGACCATCCCACAGAGGGTGACTCCTCCCTGCATGCAGCCTGCTATAAAAGGGCCATTATCTCAGCCTTCAATACCCAGCAGGTTCCTTCAGGCTACATTCTATTTGCTCTTTTGGTGAACAAGGTAAGAAGGAATACATTTAATTTTGCCTACTTACTATTAACCAAGGTGGAAATCTGAATGTATGTGTACTGTAAGGCAAAAGGTTCTGGAAGTTTAGGGTTTTTCTCTTTCTTTTTAGTGGCACTGTCACTAAAAGCTTTATTTCTATGTAGAAGGAAAACGAGGGCATAAATTTGCTTTCCGTGGAGCTATTCAATACTCTGTATTGTTAGTCTATTTATTCATTTATTTAACAAATATGTATTAACTACCTTCTATTTGATCTTGGCTCTGACTATGCAGCAGTGAGCTACATAAACTTCCTAGCAGCTTACCTTTAGTAGGGGGAAACATTCAGTAAACAATAAATGAATAAGATAATTTCAAATAGTGATAAGAACAATGAAGAAAATAAAAGAGTGATGTAGTAGAGCAGGGGTGTCCCATCTTTTGGCTTCCCTGGGTCACATTGGAAGAAGAATTGTCTTGGGCCACACATAAAACACACTAACACTAATAATAGCTGATGAGCTTAAAAAAAAAAACTCATAATGTTTTAAGAAGGTTTACAAATTTGTGTTGGGCCACATTCAAAGCTGTCCTGGGCCACAGATTGGACAAGCTTGTAGTAAAGTGATGGGTGGGAGGAGGAGAGTACTTTAAATTAGATGCCCAGGGGAAGACTCTCCAGGAAATTATCTTTGAGTTGAAATCTTAAACACAAAAGAAACTAGCCAAGGCAAAGGGCAAGATTCTAAGCAAGAGTAAACTTGTTCCAAGGAGCAAAAAGAAGGTAGTGTGCCTTAGAGCATACATAATTAAAAAGAGGACCAGTGGCATATGGTGATGTCAGAGAGCTAGACAGGGGTAGGCCATGTAAAGAGGGGCACAGTAGAATTAAAACAGTACATATTAGATTTTAACGTGTGCTTAAAGGGGTATTAAGCAGGAGGAGTAAGATAATCTATGTTTTTAAAAGACCATTCTGGGCTGCTATGTGGAAAACAGGATTATAGGAAGGCAAGAGCAGGAACAGGGAGAGACTGCTGTCTTTTATGTGAAAGATGATGGAAATAATAGAAATAATGAGAAATAACTGTTTGCTCATACCAAAATCTAGAAGTTATCCACAATTCCTGTTTTCTCATCACACTGATTCATCACCACATCCAGTCAACTCTGCCTACAAACATGCCAAATCTATCCATTTATCCCCCTCTCTGCCATTATCATCCTAGTCCAGGCTACCTTTATCTCCCAACACTGCCTATTATGTTATCTGAAAATACAACAATTTATTTATGCATTTTTCTATGGATAGATATTTGGGTCTCTTCCATTTTAAGGGGTATTATAAATAATAGGGCTACGCACTTTTGTGTATATTACTTTTGGTTACACATATATACATATTTCAGTTGGGAATATTCCTAAGAGTAAATTACTAGGACTTAGAGATACTGTCAAACAATTTTCCAAAGTGCTTCTGTCAGCTTATGCTGCCTTTAGCAGTATATGAAAAAAACCTCAATTCTTCACATTCTCACCAATATTTGGTATGTCAAGGATTTTTTTTCTGTCTTATCTTTTTAGTCACTTTGGTGGGTGTATTGTGGTCTCACACATTATTTCAATTTGCATTTCCCTGGTGCATAACAAGGTTGAGAACTTTTGATATGTTTACTGGCCATTTGGATATCCTTTTCTGTAAAGTTCCTAAGGTAGAGATTCATTTTTCTGTTGGCTTAACTATATTTTTTTCTATTGATTTATAGGAGCTATTTTTATATTCAGGACAGATTCCTTTATTGGTTAAATGTGTTTTGTGTATCCTCCCACTGTGTGGCTTGTCCTTCTCTCTTTTAATGGTATCTTTAAAAGAATAAACATTCCTACTTTTAATGCAGTACAATTTATCAGTCTTTTTCTTAGTAATTAGTACTTTTTGAATTTTGAGTATTTCCCCAACCCAAGGTCCTGAAAATATTCTCCAATGTTATCTTCCTTTATCTCTTACATGTAAAATCTACCTGCAAACTAATTTTTTTTCCCATTTGAAAATTCAATTAACACAGCACCATTTATTCAAAAGACTATTCTTTCTCTACTGACCTACACTACCATCTTTGCCATTAACCAAATATCCAGAGTGATATAAGACTGACTTTGTACTATTATCTTTTATCATTACATTTGTTTACCCTTGCACCATGCCATATTGTCTTCCTTTATAACACACCTTGCTATCTGGTATGTCTTCCAACTTAGTCTTCTTCAAGATGGTCTTACCTAATCTTGGCCCTCTACATTTTCATATAAATTTTAGAAATCACCTTATTAATCTTTATTTTTAAAAAAACTTCAGATATTCAGAATGGGATTTCATTGCATCTGTAAATGAATTTGAGGAGATACGATATCTTAATGCTATTGAGACTTTCAATTCATAAACAAGCTATATATTCTTCCATTTGTTTAAATCTTTAGTTTATCTCAACATTTATAATTTTCTGAGTTTAGCTCTTTCATGTTTTCATTAGATTTAGTCCTAAAAATTTCCTGATTTTTTATGCTTTTCTGAATAGCATCTTTTCTTATTTCATTTTCTCAGCACTTATAATCTCAGCATTTATAATATTCTGAGTACAGTCATTTCATATCTTTAGATTTATTCCTAAAATTTTCCTGATTTTTTATGCTTTTGTAAATAGCATCCTTTCTTATTTCATTTTCTAAGTGTTTATTGCAGTTATATAGAAATACAATTGATTTTTATATACTTATAACCAGAAGCATGTTTAGTTTATTACTCTAATAGTTTAGCTATACATTCTTTTGGATTTTCCACATACAAAAGTTACATCATTCTGTGAGTAATAACAGCTTTATTACTTCTTTTCCAATTACTCTGCTTTTAATTCCTTTTCCTAATGTATTGCTCTAGCTAGGACTTTTAGTACAACGTCAAATAGGATGGTACTATACATAGTATATATCAATAGGATGATACAGGCATACTAGTCTCTTTCCCAAACTTGGAGATGAAAGCTTTCATTTCACCATTAAATATAATTTTTGCTATTACATTTTTCAAAGACAATCAATCTTTTATTTATTAATCAGAATTAATGTTGGATTTTATCAATTTTTCATCTATTGAGAGGTTCATATAATTTTCCCCATTATTCTATTTCAGTACTTAATTGGTTGGTTTTCAAATGTTAATCCAAACATGAATTTTGGAATAAAATGTAGTTAGGAATAGTGTATATTCTTTTTATATACCACTGAATTCAGTCTACTATTATTTTCTTTCAGAGTTTTGCATCTATATGAAAGGAATTGTCCTGAAAATTTTGATTCTTATATTGTTGTCAGGTTATGGTACTGAGGCCAGTTTGGATTAATAAAACGGGTGTTCCCTCTTTTTCATTTCTCTGAAATAATCTATGTGATGTTACAGTTATTTCTTTCTTTCACATTGAATAGAATTCAGTAAAGCCATCTGACCTGCGGTTTCTCCCCTACTGGAAATGAATGCATTTAAGATTCAATTTCTTTAATAAACATAGGACTATTTAGGTTTTCTATTTATTGTTGGTTCAGTTTTGTTAACAAGTGTTTTTCTGGAAACACTTCTTCTATGTCGTCTAAATTTTCAAATTAACTGGTATGTTTATATAATATGCTTTTGTCATCTATCTAATGTCCAAAACCTTGAGAGCAATGTCCCCTTTTACGTTCCTGACACTGGTACTTATGCCTGTATTCTTCTTTTCTTGATTAATCTTGCTGGGGTTATCAGTTTTACTATATTTTTCAAAGGCTGAATCTTGGCACTGTTGATTCTCTAAATTTTCTTTCTATTTTATTAATTTTTGGTTATCTTTATTATTTCCTTCATTATACTTTCTTAGGGCTTAATTTGTTCTTTTTAAAACTTCTTGAGATACATGCTTAGGTAATTAATTTTTCAGTCTTTTTTATATATATATATACACACAACTGTATGCTGCTTATAAGATTCACACATAAAAAATGATAACAGTGATTGAAAATGAAAGGATGGAAAGATGAGATATCATTCATATATATGTATGTGTATATATATATGTGAGTGTATATGTGTATATATCTGTGTGTGTGTGTGTATATATATAGGCTATAAATATCCATTAGGCATAGAATTAATGTATTCCACAAGTTATGCTATTTCATATTTTTCTCATTTTCATTTAGTTCAAAATATTTTCTAATTTTGCATTGTAATTTATTCAATGACTCATTGATTACTTAGAAGTTATTGCTTAATTTTCAAACACTTTAAGATTTTTCTAGTTATCTTCCTATTATTTAATTCTTGCTTATTTAATTATTTAATTAATTACTATTATTTAATTCATCCCACTGTCTTACAGAACAAACTATGTGATTTCACCCCTTTAAAATTTATTGAAACTTGCTTTACAGCGCAGTATATGGTCAATTTCAAAAGAATAGGTATTCTGCAGTTGTTAGGTATAGTGTTTAATGTATGTTGATGTTTTATTAATATTTTGTAGAAATATTCTATATTCTTACATATTTTTTACTTGTTCTATCAGTTGCTGAGAGAGGTGTATTTAAAAAGCCCACTATGATTGTAGATCGCCTATTTCTCCTTATACTTCTGTCAATTTTTATTTATATATTTTGAGGCTTCCTGGAGAATTGATCTTTTATTATTATAAAATTTCCTTCTAGCAATATTTTTTGCCTAAATTCTACTTGATAGATATTATTATAATAACAACAGCTTTCTTTTAGAGTTTGAATGGTATCTCTTTCTTCCATCCTTTCATTTACAATCACTTTAATCACATTTTATGTGTGTCTCTTATAAGCAGCATACAGTTGTTTTTTTTAATCCACTCTGACAGTCTTGTCTCTTAATTAGCATATTTACTCTATTTATATTCAGTATTATTATGAAACTATTTGATTTACATCTCTACCATATTACTACTTGGTTTCTACTGTCTCACCTGTTTTATATTTCTTTTTCTATTCTTGACTTTTTTGGATTAAGTAAATATTTACCAGTTAATTATCTTTACACAAAAGTTTATTAATTATACACTCTTTTATTATCTGCATGCTTGCCCTAAAAATTATAGCATGCATCCTTGATTTGTTAGAGTATATTATTAAGAAAAACATACTTTAATCCCTACCCAAATAATACAAGTATCCTACGATACTTAACTCCATTTTCTCACTGCCTTATCTGGGATTGTTATGTATTTAATTCTATTCATCTTAAATCCTGAAAGCTTACTATTATTATTTTATGCAATCAATATCTAGCTATATTTTTCCACACATACGCTCTTTCCATTGTTCTTATTCTTTCTTGCTCCTCTGTGCTTCCAACTAGAATTATCCTTTAATATTTCCTTTACAGCAGGTGTCTGGTGATTAGCTCTGTTTTTCTTTGCTTGAAAATATCTTTATATGTTTCCTTTTTGGTGGACATTTTCACTGTTAACATATAACTTATTTTTCTTCAGAAAGATGAATATAACATTTCATTGTCTTTTAGCTCCCATTGTTTCTTTTGAAAAGATAGATATCAATCTTATTGTTGCTCCTTTGAAGGTAATACAATTCCTCATTGCCTCAAATGTTCAGCAGTTTTATTATTATATGTCTTGCTTTGGTTTTCTTTTATATCTCCTGCTTGGAGTTTATAATATCCTTTTGAACCTGTACCTTGATATTTTTCATCAGTTTTAGAAAATTTTGTCTCTTAATTCCCAAAATACTGTATTTCCCTCTAAATCCAAATGTAAGCCCCAATAAATTGTCACAATCTTGATAGCTGTGTGATACCTTCAAACACATAACCCCCCCCACACACACACACACACATTTTCTAGTTGTATTCAGAGTTAGTCTGAAACAAACTAATAAACAATTGCACAAAGCAATCTTTAAAAATCAAACCATATTAGATCACTGTCTTACCAAAAGATATCATCTAGTCTCATCACACCTAAAATAAAATGCACAAGTGTCACCTTATTTAGAAGAGCATCATTATCTGACCCCTGTCTGTATCTCTGACTTTATGTTGTATTATTCCTGATTTGTCCGCAATTTTCTGAGTTGGTCTTTTTCTATATCTCTAACATGCCAAGTTGATTTTCATCTTGGAATCTTTGCACTGTTCCCTTTGCTAAAATTCTTCAATTAATTAACAAGGCTACTTCCTTCTTATTTTTCCATTTTAAGCTCAAATGTCCCCTCTACCACAAAACCTCGTTTCCTTAAAGTACCCCCAAATATTCTGTATAATATCACTCTTATTTTAACTATATACATATCACTTATCAATATCTAATTATTGAATTCATTTATTGTTTATTGTCTTCACAAAAGTAGGCAGGCATCTCAGCTATCTTGTAAACTACTATATCTCCAAAGCATGAAACAGTGCCTAACTCTTTAGTAGCTGTTCAGTATTTGTTAAATAAATGAAGGAATGAATGAATGAATGTAAGCTCAGAGAAAAGTATGCCTAGAGGTATCAATTTTGAAGTCATCAGATAGGCGGTATCTGAAATCATGGGATCCAATGAGATTGCCTCAGAAAGGTGTGTAGATTTTTTTTTTTTTAAAAGAAGGTCTAAGACGCAGCCACAGATATTTCCAACCTTTTGAGATTGAGCAGAAGAGAGGTTAGTAAAGAATACTGAGAGACAGCAGCATTCAATGGGTAAGGGGAATATCAGAAGAATATGGTGTCATGAGATCCAAGAAACAAAAAGACTCCATTAAGAAAGAAATGGTTAATTCTATTTCACCTACCAAGATATTAAGTAAGATGATGATGATGAGGTGATGATGGAGAAAGTCCACTGTATTCAACAACTTGGAGATCACAGATGATTTGACACGAAGCAGTTTCAGTAGAGCTTTGGTGATAGAAAATTGAGAGAAGCAGGTTAAAAAGAAAGTGGGTGGTAAACATTTTAAGAGAGAAAGCAGAGAAAACTTCTCCAAGACTCCTGTGAAATGAAGCAGTTAATTAGGCTAGTAAGATGTTAGGAGAAATGTTGGGGGAAGGGGTAACAATGGTTCAAGGGAAGGGTTTTAAGATGGAAAATACTCCAGTATATTTCTGTGGTGATAAAAATAAACTACTAGAGAAGGCAACAGAGTGAAGGTAGGGAAAAGTGACTAATTTTACGGATATTTTGAAAGCAGAATCAATAAAACATGTTGACGGAATAGATATTGGATGTAAGAAAAGGAGAATCAGAAATAATTTTCAGGTTTGTGACTTGGGCCATCAGGAAGACAGGAATCACTGATGAGGATAAAAGGTGTGGGACATTTGTTAGGGTAAAGCAGTTGAAAATCAAGACTTCTGTTTTGAACATGAAAAATTTAAGATCTCTACAAGACTCAAGTAAGAATATCAGATAGGCATTTAGACATACACATCTCAAGTTTAGGGGACAGTCAGTGACTGGGGGCATAAACTTGTGAGTTGTCAACTTATTTAAAAAGTTATATAGAACTAGATGAGATGACCTAAGGGAGTATAATAGAGAAAAGAAGCTAAGGAGTGAATCATTGGGCATAGCAACATTAGGAGCTGAACGAGGAGGCTAAGAAAAAAGTGGCCACTGATGTTGGAGGAGAAACTTGAGAGTGCGGGGTCTCTAAAGAGGGATGCAGCCAGTTGCATCAAATGCTGCTGATATGTCAAGTAATATGTAAAATAAACATGGATACGTGGATTTGGAAATATGAAGGATATTTTTACTTGGTGAGAGTTTTCATACTTTTTTTTAGAAAGAAAAATACTTTGAGTAAAGGAAAACAAGAATGAGGAAGTAAAGACAGAATGTATAGGCATATGTTTTGAGGAATTTTGCTATAAAAGGGAACAGATAAATCAGATGGTACCTAAAGGCAGATGTGAGATTGGGGGTGGGGTGGAGATGGGAAGGTAAGTATTAGATAGATATTTCAGCACGAATATATACTGAAGGGAATGATCCAGTAGACAAAGAAGAATTAATGTTGCATATGAGAAAGTAGGCAACTACAAAAGCAAAGTGTCTGGGTAGGCAAGAGAGAATGGGGCTTAGTGCCAAAGTAAAGGACAGGAGGATCGCAGACAGTTTATTCACCCTGAATTCAGTGAAGGCAAGGTACATGGATAGAAATGCAGCAGGTTTGGAGATCAGATATTAGGAGAATGAGGAAACTCTTTTCCAATGGCTTCCAAGTTCTCAGGAATCAAAATCAAGGACATCAGAGATAAAGGAAAGGAACAAGTTGTTGAAGCTTTGGTCAGTGGGTATAAGAAAGAGTGGGACAAGTGGATGTATCCAAGGATTAATCGGGGAGATTAACCATAATGTCTAACCAAGGTAAAAAGGGAAGTGAGTACATAAAGCAGTAAATAGAGAGGTTAAAGAATTATTGACATCAGGGTGGAAGAGGAGGTCAAAGAGTGAGATCCTTGAGACAGAGATTTTGCATATGTTGCAAGTAAAGATAAGTTCAGGAAATAGAATATCATCATAAATAAGACTGGCTGAAAATAATCATAAATTTTAAAAGGGTTTATAAGAAGCATATAACTGTCATTTTTTAAATTCAGTCTTTACAATCTATATTTTAACTGGCAAGATCTGGTCTATTTTACATGTGTTATAATTAATAATAATAAAATTACTTATAATTCTACTAATTTATTTTACACTTTCTGTTTACCTTTCTTTTTCTGTGCTTCTTATTTTCTTCTTTCCTGGCTTCTGTTGAATTATTAAAGTTTCTTAATTCCCCTTTTTCATCTCTAATAGTTTAGAAATTATGAATTCTATTCTTTTAGTAAATACCCATAAACTTACCAAAATACATATATGACTTAACCACAGCAAAATTCATTAATATCTAATTCCTCTTACCAAACAACCTAAGGTCCAAAAATGTTTTAGTTCTGACTGCTACAGTAATCTCCTTCACATTGTTTTCTACAGTATTTTAGTTTCACCTGGTTTTGTAAGTCCTAATAAAGTTATAATTCTTTATAATACATGCTTAGATTTATTGACATGCTTACTAATTTCTTCACCAATGAGATAAAGTGAACATTCCTTAAATGGCAAAATGAAACCCAGTCAGAAAAACCTTTCTCTTTAAATATTGAAGAGCTATTAAATCCATCCTATACAATTAAATATTACAAACTTCATGAAATGTTCAAAAAAAATGAAAATTTGAATGAATGTTCATTGAGTATCTTGTCATATGGCTAACTGGCTTTCAGAGAATTGTATCTTAGCAAATTAATCATTTATTAAGATAGCTTTTGGGGAAGTAATTTTCAGTAAATTTATATGAGTAAATTTTACTGCTTAAAACCAGTCAGCATTTCTAAATTCTTGTTATTAGCAATGGCAAGATCAGCAAGAGGGATGATCTTACCTAGAGCACACTAAGGTCTGTGAGACTGCTAAGTCTAGCTGTAAGTGGGCACAAGGCAAAAAAAATGGGCAATTTTATTTAAGTAAGTAAAACTCTATTCATTTTCTTTACGTAGATGGTAGAGAAAAGTTTCTCATGGCCATCTTCCATTCTTAAAGATGGATTACTTAGAGGAAAATGTAGGTTTAAAATGTGGAAAATGATTGTAATAATTAATATAACCTAGAAAAAAAGACGTACAAAAAAAGTACATTTTCATTTCTTCTTTCTAGGTTCACATTTATTGCCAAAAGATGTCTACTCTCCTGGAAAACATCTTTGCCATAATTAATCTTTTCAAGCAATATTCAAAAAAAGATAAAAACACTGACACATTGAGCAAAAAAGAGCTGAAGGAACTTCTGGAAAAGGAGTTTCGGCCAATCCTGAAGGTAAGAGTCTCTGACAAGACCAAATGATACAGCATTCGTGTTTCTCATCAATAATCTAACCAAGGGTTATTTTGAGCTCTTTGTAAACTATTTCATTTAAAATAGGAACAGAGTTAATCTTGTCTCAAAAGAGATAGATTTTATTTTCTTCCCCTATATCTGGATGTACATTATAAACACACAGACACACTCAGAGAAAAAAATATATAAATATTTAAAAATTAATGTAAATTCGTTCTTAGTATTTGGTATTTATAATATTCTGCCAAACATCAACATTATAAGGGGGTATTTATTAAATAAAATTAAGCAATGAATTATATATACTTCTGACTTTTAAAATAAGAAAAAGGGTCACCTACCCCATCATATGTTGACACCTTACTAGTCTTTACATCTTTGTTCACATATAACACCTGAGCGAGGATGAGATGAAAAAGTCTTAAAAAAACAAAAAGATTTTGTCCCACTAAATGATACTCAAAGATCATAGTGCCTAAATTAACTTTGAATTAATTGGCTGATAATGTAATTCTGTCTGATGCAGTCTCCCTCTGTGACTTCCCTCTGTACAGAATCCAGATGACCCAGATACGGTTGAGGTATTCATGGATCACCTGGATATAGACCACAATAAGAAAATTGACTTCACTGAGTTTCTTCTGATGGTATTCAAGTTGGCGCAAGCATACTATGAGTCTACCAGACAACAGAATTTACCAATATCAGGACACAAGCACAGAAAGCACAGTCATCATGATAAACATGAAGATAATAAAGAGGAAGAAAACAAAGAAAAGAGAAAGAGACCCTTAAGTCTGGAAAGAAGAAACAATAGAAAAGGGAATACGGGAAGGTCCAAGAGCCCAAGAGAAAGAGGGGGAAAAAGGCAAGAATCTAGTTTTGAAAAAAAGGAAAGAAAAGGATATTCACCTACATATAAAGAAGAAGAATATGGACAAAACCATCATAAGTCAAGTAAAAAAGAGAAAAACAAGACTGAAATCACTAGATTAGAACACGAGGGGAAGAGGATAAGTGAAAGACCAGAAAAGAAAGAAGACAAAGAGGACGGACAATTTGATTATGAAAATGCAGGAAGAATGGCTGAAAAATGGACAGAATCAGGCCATATTGCCATATATCACGCAATCCAGGATGAAGTTGATGACACCACTGAAAATATATTGGAAGAAAACAGAAGATACGAGACATCAAGGTCACCTCATGACAAATCCTCACATCGAGTGAACAGGTCACCAAATGCAAATACAAGTCAGATACCATTGGTAGAGCCCAGAAGAAGAACGCGCCAGAGATCCAGTGTTAGCCAGGACAGTGACAGTGAGGGACACTCAGAAGACTCTGAGAGGCAGTCTGAGTCTGCTTCCAGAAACCATCATGGATCTGTTCGGGAGCAGTCAAGACATGGGTCCAGATACCCCGGGTCCCATCACGAAGACAGAGCCGGTCACGGGCACTCTGCAGACAGCTCCAGACAATCAGGCACTCGTCACACAGACACTTCCTCTCGTGGACAGGCTGTGTCATCCCATGAACAGGCACGATCAAGTCCAGGAGAAAGACATGGATCCCGCCACCAGCAGTCAGCAGACAGCTCCAGACACTCAGGAACAGGGCGTGGACAAGCTTCATCTGCAGTCAGCGACCGTGGACACCAGGGACCAAGCGGTAGTCAGTTCAGTGACAGTGAGGGACATTCAGAACACTCAGACACACAGTCAGTGTCAGGCCACGGACAGGCTGGACCCCATCCGCACAGCCACCAAGAGTCTGCACGTGGCCGGTCAGGGGAAAGGTCTGGACGTTCAGGGTCTTTCGTCTACCAGGTGAGCACTCATGAACAGTCTGAGTCCACCCATGGACGGACCGGGCCCAGCACTGGTGGAAGACAAGGATCCCGCAATGAGCAGGCACGAGACAGCTCCAGGCACTCAGTGTCCCATGAGGGTCAGGACACAATTCATGGACACCACGGGTCAAGCAGAGGAGGAAGACAGGGATCCCACCATGAGCAATCGGTAGACACCTCTGGACACTCAGGGGCCCATCACAGCCACACCACCTCCCAGGGAAGGTCTGATGCCTCCCGTGGGCAGTCAGGATCAAGAAGTGGAAGCAGACAAACACGTCAGGAGGAACAATCAGGAGACGGATACAGGCACTCAGGGTCACGTCACCACCAGGCTTCCACTCAGGCCGACAGTTCTAGACACTCACAGTCCGGCCAGGGACAGTCAGCGGGGTCCAGGAGAAGCACACTTCGGGGATCCAGTGTTAACCAGGACAGTGCCAGTGAGGGACACTCAGAAGACTCTGAGAGGCAGTCTGAGTCTGCTTCCAGAAATCCTCATGAATCTGTTCAGGAGCAGTCAAGAGATGTATCCATACACCCCCGATCCTATCATCACGATACAGGCAATCATGTTCAGTCTTCCTCTGTATATTCAGACACTACTACCAGTAAAGAACATGGTCACTTTGGTAGTCTTTCACAAGATTCTGCATATCATTCAGGAATACAGTCACGTGGCAGTCCTCACAGTTCTAGTTCCTATAATTATCACTCTGAGGGCACTGAAAGGGAAAGAGGTCAATCAGGTTTAGTTTGGAGACATGGCAGCTATGGTAGTGCAGATTATGATTATGGTGAATCCAGGTTTAGACACTCTCAGCATGGAAGTGTTAGTTACAATTCCAATCCTGTTGTTTTCAAGGAAAGATCTGATATCCGAAAAGCAAGTGCATTTGGTGAAGATCATCCAAGGTATTATGCAACATATATTAATAGGCAACCAGGTTTATATGGCCATTCTACTGATATATCAAAACAACTGGGATTTAGTCAGTCACAGAAATACTATTACTATGAGTAAGAAATTAATGGCAAAGGAATTAATCCACGAATAGAAGAATGAAACAAGATCACTTTCAATCAAGAAACTTCGTAATACTTTCAGGGAAGTTATCTTTTCCTGTCAATCTGTTTAAAATATGCTACGGTATTTCATTAGTTTGGTGGTAGTTTATTTTTACTGTGTAGTGACCTTTAAACTCTATATTTCAGAAATATTAAATAGAAGAAATCAATATCATGGAGAGCTATCTTTACAAAACTAGGAGTATTTGGCTGGGTGCGGAGGCTCACACCTGTAATCCCAGCACTTTGGGAGGCCGAGGCAGGCAGATCACGAGGTCAGATCAAGACCATCCTGGCCAGCATGGTGAAACCCCGTCTCTACTAAAAATACAAAAAATTAGCCAGGCATGGTGGCAGGTGCCTGTAGTCCCAGCTACTCGGGAGGCTGAGGCAGGAGAATGGCGTGAACTTGGGTGGCAGAGCTTGCAGTGAGTGGAGATCACGCCACTGCACTCCAGCCTGGGCTTCAGAGCTAGACTCCGTCTCAAAAAAAAAAAAAAAGAAGAAGAAGAAGAAGAAAAAGAAAGAAAACTAGGAGTATTTCAGGAGATTGGGGTTCAAGTAATGTTTTATGTTTTTGAAAGTTTAAGTTTTAGATACTCTCTGAATTTCTAAATTAATCTTTTCCAGAAATATCGAAGGAGCCAAAAATATAAAACAATTCTGTATACCAAAGTGGCTGTATCAACATCAGGGCTAGCACATCTTTCTCTATGATCCTTCTATTGGAATTCTATTACTCTGTATTCAAATAAATAATCTTGGACATAATTAGTATTTTAGTAAACTGCATTTAAATTAAAAATAAACTATTGATCATTTAATACTATTTGTCTCTTGTATGCTTATTTGTCATAAACTCAAATTACATACTTCCCCATGGCCAGAATTAGATGTCTTCTATATCGCTGGAAAGCTATATGAACATAGAGCAGATACAGTACATTCAAAATAACAAGTAATAAATAATGAAAGACAAAATTTAACCAAGGCCTATATTTTTCTCCAACATAATCACTGTCCCACAATCACATTCAGGAAAACAAAAAACAAAAAACACACTTTGTTCAATCATGAGAATCACTATTATTAATATGGAATTATCAACTTAGGTGGTGATTAAGCCATGTCAAAGGAAGATCAGGAAACAGAAATTATTGACCACAGATCCTTCTTCCAAAGACATTAGAAGATGCTTTGCAATGGAGACTAGTTGGAGCAGAGAAGTTGTGCTGATATATCCTGACAAAGGAAAAAGAATTAAAAAGAAGTGCCCTCCTGGCCTGGAAGGAAAATATTTGTATCTTTATAATTTAAGCAAGTAGATGAAAAGGCTGAAAAAAGAATAGTAAAAATATTAATGAAGTTCTACCATTAGAAGGAATATGCTTCTGTAAGAATCATACCCAAATTTTCATTCCCATAATATCACACTAGAAGTGATATGTAGGCCAGTGGTCACATTTTGCAGATGAATCTATTACGCAAATAATCCACACCAAAGTAGCACTTAGATCTCAAGTCTCCAAATCTGCGTTTAGTGGTTTTATAAAAGCACTTCCAAAAAGCTGCCTTTATTGAACTTACACTTCAGTAAACCAAGATAAAGTAAAATTGTCAGAGTTACAATAATACCCAATAGGTGCAGGGACTGAATGAAAAGCAACAAACAAACTCATTTTTCTAGTTAGCCTCAAACAATATGTGTATATTTGTTCTCCACAAGCCACTTGAAGATGGTATTTCCTTCCCACCAGTGTCATGCTTTCCTGCTTGAAGTGCTTCCCCAAATGCCCCTACAAAGCTGCAAACTCCATAAGATTCCATACCTTCAGGCCTCATTGAACTTCCACAGACATACACAGAGAGAATGCCTTTGTCCATTTCTCTGATACACTTTGCCACCTTGCCCCCAGTCTCACAACCAGCTTATGCGGCTACCTCCTGTAGCTCCTGTCTAAAGGAGCCAGGCATAACTAACAGGCTAAGAAAAAAATATATAATAAGAAAACAGTGCAGACCTAGTCTAACTATGGGAGAGGTACTGATAGAAGGACACACAGACCTTAAAATAGTTTTAGCCAGACGTTTAGACACCTAAATTCTCAAGTTTTCTGAAGAACCCATAAACAACTGAAACTTTTCTTTCATATCCCTGCCCACTCAAGGATAAAATTACCAGACACTCCTTTTTGTTCTTTGAGAGAAAATCAGTTTACCCAAAAAGATGCCAACAAGATTCACTTGGAACATCAAGTTTTCTCTGTCCTCTCTCCTTCCTTTATAAAATTTGTTTTTTTACCTTTTTCCTTAACTTGGTCGACCAATTCTCTCACATATAAATCAACAATTTTTCTGCAAGATAACTACATGTTTCTAAATTTTTCTTTGGGAAAATTTTTAAAAAAATTTTGTGGGTACATAGTAGGTATACATATATTTATGGGATACATGAGATATTTTGATATAGGCATACAATGTATGATAATCATATCAAAATAATCAGGTATCCATCACCTCAAGCATTGATCATTTGTGTTACAT
Organism: Theropithecus gelada; assembly: GCF_003255815.1. Lineage (NCBI taxonomy): Eukaryota > Metazoa > Chordata > Mammalia > Primates > Cercopithecidae > Theropithecus > Theropithecus gelada. The sequence goes on along the minus strand of NC_037668.1, from coordinate 17,705,746 downwards.
GCAATCCAATTATACTATTTTACTTATTTTTAAATGCACAATAAATTACTGTTGACTGCAGTTGCCCTATTGTGCTACCAAATACTAAATCTTATTCACTGTATTTAACTATATTTTTGTGCCCATTAACCATCTCCACTTACCCTCTACCTTCCATTACCCTTCCCAGCCTCTGGTAACCATCATTCTACTTTCTATCTCCATGAGTTCAATTGTTTTAATTTTTAGATCTCACAAATGAATGAGAACACGTGAAGATTATCTTTCTCTGCCTGACTTACTTTACTTAATATGATGTCCTCCAGTTCCATCCACGTTGCCGCAAATGACAGGATCTCATTCTTTTCTATAACTCCATTGTGTGTAGGTACATTTTCTTTATCCATTCATCTCTTAATGGACACTTAGGTTGCTTCCAAATTTGGCTACCGTGAATACTGCTGCAATAAACATTGGAGTGCAGATATCTCTTCAATATACTGACTTACTTTATTTTGGGTATGTACCTAGAAGTGGATTGCTGGATCATGTAGTAGCTCTATTTTTAGTTTTTTGAAAAACTTTCATGCTGTTCTCCACAGTAGCTGTAATTTACAATCCCACCAAGAGTGTACTACTGTTCCCTTTTCTCTATATCCTTGCCTTTTGTTTGTTATTTCCTGCTTTTGGATAAAAGCTATTTTAACTCAGTGAGATGATATCTCCTTATATTTTTGATTTGCATTTCTAAGATGAACAATGATAGTAAGCACCTTTTCATATACTTGTTTACCATTTGTATGTCTTCTTTTGACAAACGCCTGTTCAGATCTCTTGCCCTTACACACCCACCAACAGCATACTACTGTTCCCTTTTCTCTACATCCTTGCCTTTTGTTATTTCCTGCTTTAGGATAAAAGCTATTTTAACTCAGATGATATCTTGTTGTATTTTTGATTTGCATTTCATTTGCATCTGATGATCAATGATGGTAAGCACCTTTTCATATACCTGTTTGTCATTTGTATGTCTTCTTTTGAGAAATGCCTGTTCAGATCTTTTGCCCATATTTTAATTGGATTATTAGATTTTTTTTCTATTGAGTTGTCTAACCTACTTACATAGTTTAGTTATTAATCCCTTATCAGATGGAGAGTTTGCAAATATTTTCTCCCATTCTGTGGTTTGTCTCTTCACTTTGTTGATTGTTTCCTTTGTGGTGCAGAAGCTTTTTAACTAGATGTGGATCCCATTTGTCCACTTTTGCTTTGGTTGCTTGTGCTTAGGGTATTACTTGAGAAATCTTTGCCCAGAAATCTTTCAAAATGTCCTAGATGATTTCCCCAATTTTTTTTTTTAGTAGTTTCATAATTGTCGGTCTCAGATTTAAGTATTTAATACATTTTTTATTTTTGCATATGGTGAGAGATGAGGGTCTAATTTTATTCTTCTCCATATGGGTATCCAATTTTCTCAGCACCATTTATTGAAGACACTCTCCTTTCCCCAGTGTATGTTCTTGGCACCTTTGTTAAAAGTGAGTTCACTGTGCATATATAACTTTATTTCTGAATTCTCTCTTCTGTTCTATTGATCTATGTTGTTGCTTTTATGCCAGTAGCATACTGAGTCAGGTAATGCGACTCTTCCAGTTTTGTTCTTTCTGTTCAGGATAACTTTGTCTATTCTGGGTCTCGTGTGGTTCCACATAAATTTTAGAATTATTTTTCCTATTTCCGTGAAGAATGTCATTGGTATTTTGATAGAGATTACACTGAATTTGTAGATTGCTTTGGGTGGTATGGACATTTTAACAATATTTATTCTTCCAATCTATAAATGTAAAGTATATTTCCATTTGTGTCCTCTTCCATTCTTGCATTAATGTTTTATAGTTTCATTGTAGGGATCTTTCACTTCTTTGATTAAGTTTATTTCTAGGTATTTTATTTTCTTTGCAACTGTGTGTGTGTGTGTCTGTGTGTGTGTGTGTGTGACAAAGTCTCTGTCGCTAAGGCTGGAGTGCTGTGGTGCAATCTCGGCTCACTGCAACCTCCGCCTCCCGAGTTCAAGTAGTTCTCTTACCTCAGCCTCCAAAGTAGCTGGGAATACAGGCACATGCCACTACACCCAGCTAATTTTTGTATTTTTAGTAGAGATGGGGTTTTGCCATTTTGGCCAGGCTAGTCTTGAACTCCTGACCTCAGGTGATCTGCCCAACTCAGCCTCCCAAAGTGCTGGGATTACAGGCATGAGCCACCATGCCTGGCCTTATTTGCAACTATTATAAATAAAATTACTTTTTTATTATACTTTAAGTTCCGAGGTACATGTGCAGAACGTCGGGGTTTGTTATATAGGTATAAATGTGCCATGGTGGTTTGCTGCACCCATCAACCTGTCATCTATGTTTTAAGCCTCGCATGCATTAGGTATTTCTCCTAATGCTCTCTCTCCTTGCCCCTCCCCCGCCCCCACTCCCTGACAGGTCCCAGTGTGTGATGTTCCCCTCCCTGTGTTCATGTGTTCTCATTGTTCAACTCCCACTTATGAGTGAGAAAATGTGGTGTTTGGTTTTCTGTTCCTGTGTTAGTTTGCTGAAAATGATGGTTTCCAACTCCATCCATGTCCCTACAAAGGACATAAACTCATTCTTTTTTATGGCTGCATAGTATTCCATGGTATATATGTGCCACATTTTCTTTATCCAGTCTATCATTGATGGGCATTTGGGTGGGTCCCAAGTCTTTGCCATTGTAAATAGTGCTGTAATAAACATACATGTGCATGTGTCTTTATAGTAGAATAATTTATAATCTTTTGGGTGTATACCCAGTAATGGGATTGCTGGATCAAATGACATTTGGGCCTGTCGGGGGATGGTGGGGCAGGGAGGGATAGCATTAGGAGAAATACCTAATGCATGCAGGGCTTAAAACATAGATGACAGGTTGATGGGTGCAGCAAAACACCATGGCACATGTATACCTATGTAACAAACCCCCACATTCTGCACATGTACCCCAAAACTTAAAGTATAATAAAAAATATCTCCAGTTCTAGATCCTTGAGGAATCGCCACACTGTCTTCCACAATGGTTGAATTAATTTACACTCCCACCAAGAGTGTAAAAGTGTTCCTATTTCTCCACATCCTCTCCAGCATCTGTTGTTTCCTGACTTTTCAATGATCGCCATTCTAACTGGCATGAGATGGTATCTCATTGTGGTTTTGATTTGCATTTCTCTAATGACCAGTGATAATGAGCTTTTTTTCATGTTTGTTGGCTGCATAAATGTCTTCTTTTGAGAAGTGTCTGTTCATATCCTTTGCCCACTTTTTGATGAGGTTGTTCGTTTTTTTCCTGTAAATTTCTTTAAGTTTCTTGTAGATTCTGGATATTAGACCTTTGTCAGATGGGTAGGTTGCAAAATTTTTCTTTGATTCTGTAAGTTGCCTGCTCACTCTGACGATAGTTTCTTTTGCCGTGAAGAAGTGCCTTAGTTTAATTAGATCTTATTTGTCAATTTTGGCTTTTGTTGCAATTGCTTTTGGTGTTTTTGTCATGAAGTCTTTGCCCATGCCTACGTCCTGAATAGTATTGCCTAGGTTTTCTTCTAGGGTTTTTACGGTTTTAGGTCTAACATTTAAGTCTTTAATCCTTCTTGAGCTAATTTTTGTATACAGTGTAAGGAAGGGGTCCAGTTTCAGTTTTCTGCATATGGCTAGCCAGTTTTCCCAACACCACTTATTAAACAGGGAGTCCTTTTGCCATTACTTGTTTTTGTCAGGTTTGTCGAAGATCAGATGGTTGCAGGTGTGTGGTGTTATTTCTGAGGCCTCTGTTCTGTTCTATTGGTCTGTAGATCTGTTTTGGTACCAGTACCATGCTGTTCTGGTTACTGTAGCATTGTAGTATAGTTTGAAGTCAGGTAGTGTGATGCTTCCAGCTTTCTTCTTTTTGCTTAGGATTGTCTTGGCTATATGGTCTCTTTTTGGTTCCATATGAAATTTAAAGTCGTTTTTTCTAATTCTGTGAAGAAAGTCAATGGTAGCTTGATAGGGATGGCATTAAATCTATAAATTACTTTGGGCAATATGGCCATTTTCACAAAATTGATTCTTCCTATCCAAGAGCATGGCATGTTTTTCCATTTGTTTGTGTCCTCTCTTATTTCCTTGAGCAGTGGTTTGTAGTTCTCCTGGAAGAGGTCCTTAACATCCTTTGTAAGTTGGATTCCAACGTATTTTATTCCCTTTGTAGCAATTGTGAATTGGAGTTCACTCATGACTTGACTTTCTGTTTGTCTGCAATGGGTGTGTAGGAATCCTTGTGATTTTCTGCACATTGATTTTGTAACCTGAGACTTTGCTGAAGTTGCTTATCAGCTTATGGAGTCTTTTGGGCTGAGACGATGGGGTTTTCTAAATATACAATCATGTCATCGGAAAACAGAGACAATTTGACTTCCTCTCTTTCTATTTGCATACCCTTTATTTCTTACTCTTGCCCAATTTCTCTGGCCAGAACTTCCAATACTATGTTGAATAGGAGTGGTGAGAGAGGGCATCCTTGTCTTGTGTGGGTTTTCAAAGGGAATGCTTCCAGCTTTTGTCCATTCAGTATGATATTGTTTACAGGCTTGTCATAAATAGCTCTTTTTTTTTGAGACATGTTCCATCAATACCTAGTTTATTGAGTGTTTTATAACATGAGGGGGTGTTGAATTTTATCCAAGGCCTTTTCTACATCTATTGAGATAATCGTGTGGTTTTCTTCATTGGTTTTGTTTATGTGACAGATTACGTTTATTGATCTGTGTATGTTGAACCAGCCTTGTATCCCAGGGATGAAGTGGACATGATTGTGGTAGATAAGCTTTTTGATGTGCTGCCGGATTCAATTTACCAGTATTTTATTGAGAGTTTTTGCAACAATATTCATCAGGGATATTGCTGAAATTTTCTTTTCTTTTTTTTGTCTTGCTTCTTTATCCAACTTGCCATCCTGTGCTTTTTAATTGGAACATTTAGCCATTTACACTGAAGGTTAATACTGATATGTGCGGATTTGATCCTATTATCATATTAGCTGGTTATTACACAGACTTGATTGTGCGGTTGCTTCATAGTGTCAATGGTCTATGTAGTTAAGCATATTTTTGTGGTGGCCAGTAATGGTCTTTCCTTTCCATATTTAGCACTCCCTTAAGGACCTCTTTTAAGACAGATCTGGTGGTTACAAATTTCTACAGTATTTGCTTGTCTGAAAGGGATCTTATTTCTCCTACACTTCTAAGGCTTACTTTGGCTGGATATTAAAATCTTGATTGGAATTTGCTTCTTTAATAATGCTGAAAATAGGTCATCAATATATTCTGATGTAGAGTTTCTGCTGAAACATACACCTTAGGCTGATGGGGTTCCCTTTGTGGGTTGCCTGCCCATTCTCTTAGCTGCCTTTAACACTTTTCCTTTCATTTCTATCTAGGAGAATCTAATGACTGTTTATTTTGAGGATGGTCATCTTGTGTAGTATCTCACAGAGGTTCTCTGCATTTCCCGAATTTGAATGTCAGTTTCTCTAGAGAGGTTGGACAAATTCTTGTCAATGACATCCTCAATATGTTTTCCAAGTTGCTTGCTTTCTCTCCCTCTCTTTCAGGCTTGCCAATGAATCATACACTTGGTCTCTTTACATCATTCCATATTTCTCAGATGTTTGGTTCATTTGTCTTCATTCTTTTTTCTTTACTTTTGTCTGACTCAATTATTTTGGAGAACCAGTATTTCACCTCTGAAATTCTTTCCTCAGTTTGGTTGATTCTGCTGATAATACTTGTGACTGCATTATAATTTTTTTTCCATAAGTTATTGGGGTATAAGTGGTATTTGGTTACACGAGTAAGTCTTTAGTGGTGATTTGTGAGATTTTGGTGCACCCAAAGCAGTAAACACTGCACCATATTTGTAGTCTTTTATCCCTTGCCCCCCTCACACTCTTCCCTGCAAGTCCCCAAAATCCATTGTATCATTCTTATGTCTTTGCATCCTCATAGCTTAGCTCCCAAATATCAGTGAGAACATACAATGTTTGGTTTTCCATTCCTGCATTGTTTCACTTACAGTAATAGTCTCAGTCTCAACCAGGTCACTGCAAATGCTGTTAATTCATTCGTTTTTGTGGCTGAGTAGTATTCCATCATATATATACCTACCACAGTTTCTTTATCCACTCATTTGGGCATTTGGATTGGCTCCACGATTTTACAATTGCGAATTGTGCTGCTACAAACACGCATGTGCAAGTGTCTTTTTCAAATGACTTCTTTTCCTCTGGGTAGATACCCAGTGGTGGGATTGCTGGATCAAATAGTAGTTCTACTTTTAGTTCTTTAAGGTATCTCCACACTCTTTTTCATAGTGGCTGCTCTAGTTTACATTCCCACCAGCGGTGTATTAGTGTTCCCTGTTCACCACGTCTATTATTCACGCCAACATCTACTGTTTGTTTGTTTGTTTTAATTTTTTGATTACGGCCATTCTTGCAGGAGTAAGGTGGTATCACATTGTGGTTTTGATTTGCATTTCCCTGATCATTAGTGATGTTGAGTTTTTTTAAATATGTTTATTGGCAATTCGTATATCTTCTTTTGATAATTTTCCATTCATGTCCTTAGTCCACTTTTTGATGAGATTTTTTTTCTTACTGATTTTTTTGAGTTCATTGCAGATTCTGGATATTAGTCCTTTGTCAGATGTACAGATTGTGAAGATTTTCTCCCACACTGTGAATTGTCTTTTTACTCTGCTGACATTCCTTTTATCATGCAAAAGTTCTTTAGTTTAATTAGGTACCAACTATTTATCTTTGTTTTTATTGCATTTATTTTTGGGTTCTTGGTCATGAAATCCTTGTCTAAGACAATGTCTAGTAGGGTTTTTCCAATGTTATCTTCTAGAATGTTTATAGTTTCAGATCTTAGGTTTAAGTCTTTAATCCATCCTGAGTTGAGTTTTGTATAAAGTGAGAGATGAGGATCCAGTTTCATTCTCCTACATATGGCTAGCCAATTATGCCAGCACCATTCATTGAAAAGGATGTCCTTTTCCCACTTTATGTTTTTATTTGTTTTGTCGAAGATCAGTTGGCTGTAAGTATTTGGGTTTATTTCTGGGTTCTCTATTCTGTTCCATTGGTCTATATGCCTATTTTTATACCAGTACCATGCTATTTCAGTGACCATGGCCTTACAGTATAGTTTGAAATCAGATAGTGTGATGCCTCCAGATTGGTTCTTTTTGCTTAGTCTTGCTTTAGCTATGTGGGCTCTTTTTTGGTTCCATATGAATTTTAGATTTGTTTTTCCTAATTATATGAAGAATGATGGTGATATTTGATGGGGATTGCATTGAATTTGTAGACTGCTTTTGGCAGTATGGTCATTTTCACAATATTGATTCTACCCATCCATGAGCATGGGATGTGTTTCCGTTTGTTTGTGTCATCTATGATTTCCTTTAGCGGTGTTTTGTAGTTTTCCTTGTAGAGCTCTTTTGACTCCTTGGTTGGGTATATTCCTAAGTATTATATTTTTCTGAAGCTATTGTAAAACGAGTTGAGTTCATGATTTTGTTCTCCACCTGGCCACGGTTGGTGTATAGAAGAGCTACTGATTTGCATACATTATTCTTGTATCTGGAAACTTTGCTGAATTATTTTATCAGTTCTAGGAGTATTCTGGAGGAGTCTTTAGGGTTTTCAAGGTAAATGATCATATCATCAGCAAACAGTGACAGTTTGTCTTCCGCTTTGTTGATTTGGATGCCCTTTATTTCTTTCTTTTGTCTGATTGCTCTGGCTAGGACTTCCAGTACTATGTTGAAGAGGAGTGGTGACAGTGGGCATACTTGTCTTGTCCCAGTTCTCAGCAGGAATGCTTTCAACTTTTCCCCATTCAGTATTATGTTGGCTGTGGGTCTGTCATAGATGGTTTTTACTACATTAAGGTATATCCCTTGTATGTCTATTGTGCTGGGAGCTTTAATCATAAAACGATGTTGGATTTTGTTGAATGTTTTTTCTCCATTTATTGAGATGATCATGTGATTTTTTTTTAATCTGTTTATGTGGTGTATCACATTTATTGACTTGTGTAGGTTAAACCACCCCTGAATCCCTGGTATGAAACCCACTTATCATGGTGGATTACCTTTTCTATATGTTGTTGGATTCAGTTAACCAGTATTTTGTTAAGGATTTTAGCATCTATGTTCATCAAGGATATCAGTCTATAGTTTTTTTTTTTTTTTTTTTTGGTTGTGTCCTTTCCTGTTATTGGCATTAGGGTGATGCTGGCTTCTTAGAATGATTTAGGGAGGGTTCCTTCTTTCTTATCTATTTCTTTAAGCTATCTATTTCTCTACCTTGTGGAATAGCATCAAAAGGATTGGTAGCAATTATTCGTTGAATGTCAGGTAGAATTCTGCTGTGAATCCATCCGGTCCTGGACTTTTTTTTGTTGGTAATTTTTAAATTACCATTTCAATCTCACTGCTTGTTATTGGTCTGTTCAGGGTATCTAATTATTCCAGATTCAAGTTAGGAGGGTTGTGTTTTTCCAGGAATTTACCCATCTCTTCTAGGTTTTCTAGTTTATGTGCATAAAGATGTTCATAATAGCCTTGAATGATCTTTTGTATTTCAGTGGTGTCAGTTGTAATATCTCCTGTTTTGTTTGTTAGTGATGTTATTTGGATTTTCTCTCTTCTTTTCTTGGTTAATCTTGCTAATGGTCTATCAATTTTATTTATCTTTCAAAGAGACAGCTTTTTGTTTCATTTACCTTTTGCATTTTTTTTGTTCGTTTGTGTCAATTTCATTTAGTTCTACTTTGATCTTTGTTATTTCCTTTCTTCTTCTGGGTTTGGGTTTGGTTTGTTCTTGTTTCTCTAGTTCTTTGAGGTGTGAACTTAGGTTGTCTGTGCTCTTTCAGACTTTTTGATGTAGGCATTTAGGGCTGTGAACTTTCCTCTTAGGACCGCCTTTGCTGTATCCCAGAGGTTTTGATAGGTTGTGTCATTATTGTCATTCAGTTTGAAAAATTTTTTAATTTCCATTTCAATTTTGTTTTTGACCCATTGCTCATTCAGAAGCAGGTTATTTAATTTCCATGTATTTGCATAGTTTTGAAGGTTTCTTTTGGAGATGACTTTCAGTTTTATTCCACTGTGGTCTGAGAGCATACTTGATATAATTTCAATTTTTTTTAATTTATTGAGGCTCATGTTATGGCCTGTCATATGGTCTATCTTGGAGAAAGTTCCATGCACTGTTGAATAGAAGGTGTATTCTGTGGTTGTTAGATGAAATGTTCTGTATGTATCTGTTAATTCCATTTATTCCAAGGTATAGTTGAAATCCAACGTTTCTTTGTTGACTTTCTGTTTTAATGACCTCTCTAGTGCTGTCAGCGGAATATTGAAATCCCTCACTATTATTGTGTTACTGTCTCTCAGTTCTTAGGCCCATTAGTAATAGTTTTACAAATTTGGGAGCTCCAGTGTTAGGTGTATATATGTTTAGTACTGTGATATTTTCCTGTTGGACAAGGCCTTTTGCCATATACTGTCCCTCTTTGTCTCTTTTAACTGCTGTTGCTTTAAAGTTTGTTTTGTCTGATATAAGAATAGAGACCCTTGCTCTCTTTTGGTCTCCATTTGCATGAAATGCCTTTTTCTACCCCTTTACTTTAGGTTCATGTGAGTCCTTATGTGTTAGCTGTGTCTCCTGAAGGCTGCAGATAGTTGGTTGGTGAGTTCTTATCCATTCTGCAGTTCTGTATCTTTTAAGTGGAGCATTTAGGCCATTTACATTCTACGTTATTATTGAAATGTGAGGTACCATTGCATTCATAAAGCTCTTTGTTGCCTGTGTACTTTGGGGTTTTTTTGTTTGCTTTTTTGCTTTTCCTTTTTATCTTGTATATTTGTTTTACAGGTCCTGTGTGATTTATGGTTTAAAGAGGTTCTATTTTGATGGGTTTCCAGGATTCATTTCAAGATTTAGAGCTCCTTTCAGCAGTTCTTGTGGTGGTGGCTTGGCAATGGCAAATTCTCTGAAAACGACTGTATCTTCCCTTCATATATGATGCTTAGTTTCACTGGATACACAATTCTTGACTGATAATTGTTTTGTTTGAGGAGGTTGAAGATAGGGCCCCAATCCCTTCTAGCTTGTAGGTTTCTTCTGAGAAATCTGCTATTAATCTGATAGGTTTTCCTTTATAGGTTACCTGGTGCTTTTGTCTTACAGATCCTGATTCTTCCATTTGTCTTAACTTTGGATAATCTGACGACAATCTGTCTAGGTGAAGATCTTTTTGCAATGAATTTCCCAGGTGTTCTTTGTGCTTCTTGTATTTGGATGTCTACCTCTGTAGCTAGGCCAGGGAATTTTTCCTCGATTAGTCCCCCAGATATGTTTTCCAAGCTTTTAGAATTCTCTTCTTCCTCAGGAACACCAATTATTCTTAGGTTTGGTCATTTAACATAATCCCAGACTTCTTGGAGGTTTTGTTCATACTTTCTTATTCTTTTTTCTTTGTCTTTGTTGGACTGGGTTAATTTGAAGATCTTGTCTTCAAGCTCTGAATTTCTTTCTTCTATTTGTTAAATTCTATTGCTGAGACTTCCCAAAGTATTTCACATTTTTAAAAGTTTGTCCAATGTTTCCTGGATATTGGATTGTTTTTTATTTAAGCTATCTAATTAAATGAGTATTTCTCCTTTCACTTCTTGTATCATTTTTTGGATTTCCTTGCATTGCACTTCACCTTTCTCTGGTCCCTCCCTGATTAGCTTAATAACTAATCTCCTGAATTCTTTTTCAGGTAAATCAGGAATTTCTTCTTAGTTTAGATCTATTACTGGTGAACTACTGTGATTTTGGGGGAGGGGGGTGTTGAAGAGACTTGTTTTGTTATATTACCAGAATTGGTTTTCTGGTTCCTTCTCATCTGGGTAGGCTCTGTCAGAGGAAAGGTCTAAGGCTAAAGGCTGTTGTTCAGATTATTTTGTCCCATGGGGTGTTCCCTCAATATACTGCTCTCCCCCTTTTCCTATGGATATGGCTTCCTGTGAGCCAAAGTGCAGTGATATTGTCTCTCTTCTGGGTCTAGCCACCCAGTGAGTCTACCCAGCTCCTGGCTGCTATTGGTGGTTGTCTGCACAGAGTCCTGTGATGTGAAGTGTCTACGGGTCTCTCAGCATGGTTACCAGCAACTGTTCCTTTGGAGGTGGCGGAGAGTGCAATGGACTCTGTGACGGTCCTTAGCATTGGTGTTTTAATGCTCTATTTTTGTGCTGGTTGGCCTCCTTCCAGGAGGTGGTGCTTTCCAGAAAGCATCAGCTGTAGTAGCGTGGAAAGGAATGGGCGGTGGGCAGGGCCCTAGAACTCCCAAGATTATATACCTTTTGTCTTCTGCTACCAGGGTGGATAGGGAAGAACCATCAGGTTGGGGGCAGGGCTAGGCGTGCCTGAGCTCAGAATCTCCTTGGGTGGGCCTTGCTGTGGCTGCTGTCAAGGGTTGGGGTGAGATTCCCAGGTCACTAGAGTTGTGTACCTAGGAGGATTATGGCTGCCTCTGCTGAGTTATGCAGGTTGTCAGCGAAGTTGGGGAAGGCCGGCAGTCACAAGCCTCACCCAGCTCCCACACAATCTAAAAGGCTGGTCTCACTCCCACTGTGCCCTCCCCAACAGCCCCGAGTCTGTTTCCAGGTGGAGGGCAAGAGGGGCTTGAAAACTTGCCCAAGGCTATCTGCTTCACAGGTGCAAAAGAAAAGGGCTTTAATTCTTCCCCAACTGGTGAAGTCTGCATGCCAGATTTGTGCCCTTACCTGAATTCTGGCCAGAATTCTTGACGCATTCAAATTGTTACAAAGTTTGGCTAGCGAATTCTGTCTCCCTGTGGAGTTTTACCCCCTGCTCCTCTGGCCACCCTCCCAATGGATCCTGGTGGTGCCAAGCAGAAATGGGTTGCTTGGGGACCCAGTGAGCTCCCAGGGCCTTCCTAATGCTTCCTCTACCCCTGTATTTTGCTTAGCTCTCTTAACTTGACTCAGCTTCAGGTAAAGTCAGAAACTTCTCCCACAAACAGACTTTCAGTTTCTCTAGTTGGGGTGTGGGTTTGGGAGAGGAGGGTCTCCTTTTCCCACTTCCACAGTTGGGGCACTCACAGTATTTGGGGTATCTTCCAGGTTCCTCAGGAACAGTCCACTTCCTTCAGAGGGTCTGTGGGTCCTCTCAGGATTGGTGGTTTGTTATTTCAGTTGATCTGGAGCTAAAATTCACAGTGCAAGCCTCCAGGTGCTGCTCTGTCTGGAGCTACAATCTAGTCCTGCCTCCCATCCACCATGATCCTCTACACTCCTGTATTATGATATTCTTAAAGTGAGTTTTCCAGCTCCACCAGATCAGTTTGATTCTTTTTTAAAATGGCCATTTTGTCTTTTATATGCTGTATTATTTTATTGCATTCCTTAGATTCCTTAGATTGTGTTTCCATTTTTTCCTGAATATTGATGATCTTCATTCCTATGAATATTCTGAATTGTATTTCTGTCACTTCAGTCATTTCAGCCTGGGCTAAGAACAATTGCTGGGGAACTAGTGCAGTCATCTGGAGGTAGAAAGACACTCTGACTTTTTGAGTTGCCAGAGTTATTGCACTGGCTCTTTCTCATCTGTGTGTGCTGATGTTCCTTCAATCTTTGAAGCTGTCCTTCGGATTTTTTGGGGGGAGGTATCGTCTTTGATACCCCTGTGGGTTTAATTGTGGTATAAGATGAGTTCAATTGACTGGGTTCATTTCTGGAAAATTTTAGAAAGCTGAGGCTCAGCTCAGCACTCCTAGTCTATGTGCTGTAACTCTGGTGTGGTGGTGCCAGGCCCCCAACTTTGTAAAATTCAGTAGTGAAGCCATCTCGGCCTGGGCTTTTCATTGCTGGAAGGCTTTTTATTACAGCTTCAATCTTATTACTTGTTATTTATTCATTCAGGTTTTTTATTTATTCATGGGTCAATTTTGATAGGTTGTATACATCTAGGAATTTATCCATTTCTCATACCTTTTCTGATTTATTGGCACATAGTTGTTCATAGTAGTCTTTCATGTTCCTTGAATTTCCACAGTATCAGTTGCAATATCTTCTTTTTCATCTCTGATTTTATTTATTTAGGTCATCTTTCTTTTTTCTTATTTATTCTAGCTATGTCAACTTTGTCGATCTTTTCAAAAAAATCCACTTTTCATTGTGTCGATCTTTCATACTTTTTTTTTTTTGCATCAACTGCATTTATTTTTGCTCTAATCTTTATTATCTCTTTTCTTGCTACTACCATAGCTAGCACCTATGAGCCTGGACACTGGCCCACTTAGCCCACTGCAGTTAATGCTAACACTAGCATGGATTACTTGGGTTCTAGAGGGCTATCCCACCAATGCTACTGCTATTACCCATGCTATGCTTGCTGCTCAGGGGCTAGAGAACCTGCCTATCCCCCAGGCCACTGTTGCCATTTTCAGAACCCAAGAAAGCCACTTGGAGGCCCAGGAATCAGCCTAATCTAATCCACTAACTGTGATGCCAGCATAGGTCATTCTGAGGCCCAAAGATAGGCAGATTCATCCCAATAATGAGCTCCAAACACTGGCTTCACTAGTATCCCAGTCTCCAGCAAAACTACATCACAGCCTCCAGTAACAACCACACTCTAAGCTACTGAGGATATCACAGATACCACTGATTCTGTTTATAGCCAAATAAATTAGAAAGAGACTACACTACTACATGCACCCAGAATGAAAACCAAAGTGCCCTACATAGCCAACACCACAGATATATCTTCAGGAAAACATCTTCCCCTACAAAAGCAAATTTAAAAATTAAAAGAAGTGACTGTTATACCAAACGTACAGGTATCAATGTAAGGACACAGGAAACATGACACCTCAAAAGGATCACAATAATTCTCCAGCAGCAGATCTCAATTTAAAAAGAAATTCATAAAATCTCAGAAGAATAATTCAAAATATCAATACTAAAGAAGCTCAATGAGATACAAGAGAATACAGAAAAATAATACAAGGAAATAAGAAAAAATAACTCAGGATATGAATGGGAAATTTCCCAAAGAGATAGGTAACATGAAAAGAACCAAATACAAATTCTGGAACAGAAGAATTCATTGACTGAAGTATAAAATGCATTCAAGTGCTTTAACAATAAACTATATAAAGCAGAATAATCTCAGAATCTGAAGATGATCTTTTGAAATAAGTAGGTCAGATAAAAATCAAGAAAAAAGAATAAGAAAGAATGAGCAGGGCCGGGCGTGGTGGCTCATGCCTGTAATCCCAGCACTTTGGGAGGCTGAGGTGGGCGGATCACAAGGTCAGGAATTCGAGACCAGCCTGATCAATATGGTGAAACCCCGTCTCTACTAAAAATACAAAAACTAGCCAGGCACAGTGGTGGGTGCCTGTAGTCCCAGCTACTTGGGAGGCTGAGACAGGAGAATCACTTGAACACAGGAAGTAGAGGTTTCAATGAGCTGAGATTATGCCACTCCACTCCAGCCTGGGTGACACAGTGAGACTCCATCTCAAAAAAAAAAAAAAACAAAAAAAACAAAAAAAAAAAAAACACCAAATCTGTAAATTTCAGGTTTCCTAAAAGGCAAAATGAAAACAAAAGGGTTGGAAAATCTACTTAATGCAATAACAGCTGAAAACTTCCCAAGTCTAACAAGAGATTTAGACAGCCAGATACAGGATTCTCAATGATCCCGAAATAGATACATTTTTTTTTTATACTTTAAGTTCTAGGGTACAAGTGCACAACATGCAGGTTTGTTACATATGTATACATGTGCCATGTTGGTGTGCTGCACCCATTAACTCGTCATTTACATTAGGTATATCTCCTAATGCTAACCCTCCCCCCACCACCAAAATAGGACCCGGTGTCTGATGTTCCCCTTCCTGTGTTGAAGTGATCTCATTGTTCAACTCCCACCTACGAGTAAGAACATGCGGTATTTGGTTTTCTATTCTTGTGATAGTTTGCTGAGAATGATGGTTTCCAGCTGCATCCATGTCCCTACAAAGGACACGAACTCATACTTCTTTATGGCTGCATAGTATTCTGTGGTGTATATGTGCCACATTTTCTTTTTTTTTTTTTTTTAAATTTATTTATTATTATTATACTTTAAGTTGTAGGGTACATGTGCATAACGTGCAGGTTTGTTACATATGTATACTTGTGCCATGTTGGTCTGCTGCACCCATCAACTCGTCATTTACATCAGGTATAACTCCCAATGCAATCCCTCCCCCCTCCCCCCTCCCCATGATAGGCCCCGGTGTGTGATGTTCCCCTTCCTGAGTCCAAGTGATCTCATTGTTCAGTTCCCACCTATAAGTGAGAACATGCGGTGTTTGGTTTTCTGTTCTTGTGATAGTTTGCTAAGAATGATGG
>NC_037668.1:17588450-17689824 GCF_003255815.1 Theropithecus gelada | reverse complement strand
ATGCCTCCAGCTTTGTTCTTTTGACTTAGGATTGTCTTGGAGATGCGGGCTCTTTTTTGGTTCCATATGAACTTTAAAGCAGTTTTTTCCAATTCTGTGAAGAAACTCATTGGTAGCTTGATGGGGATGGCATTGAATCTATAAATTACCTTGGGCAGTATGGCCATTTTCACAATATTGATTCTTCCTATCCATTAGTATGGTTTGTTCTTCCATTTGTTTGTGTCCTCTTTTATTTCACTGAGCAGTGGTTTGTCATTCTCCTTGAAGAGGTCCTTTATGTACCTTGTAAGTTGGATTCCTAGGTATTTTATTCTCTTTGAAGCAATTGTGAATGGAAGTTCACTCATGATTTGGCTTTCTATCTGTTATTGGTGTGTAGGAATGCTTGTGATTTTTGCACATTGATTTTCTATCCTGAGACTTTGCTGAAGTTGCTTATCAGCTTAAGATTTTGGGCTGAGACGATGGGGTTTTCTAAATATACAATCATGTCATCTGCAAACAGGGACAATTTGACTTCCTCTTTTCCTAATTTAATACCCTTTATTTCTTTGTCTTGCCTGATCGCCCTAGCCAGAACTTCCAACACTATGTTGAATAAGAGTGGTAAGAGAGGGCTTCCCTGTCTGGTGCCAGTTTTCAAAGGGAATGCTTCCAGTTTTTGCCCATTCAGTATGATATTGGCTGTGGGTATGTCATAAATAGCTCTTATTATTTTGAGATACATTCCATCAATAACGAATTCATTGATAGTTTTCAGCATGAAGGGCTGTTGAATTTTGTCAAAGGCCTTTTCTGCATCTATTGAGATAATCATGTGGTTTTTGTCTTTGGTTCTGTTTATATGCTGGATTACGTTTACTGATTTGTGTATGTTGAACCAGCCTTGCATCCCAGGGATGAAGCCCACTTGATCATGGTGGAGAAGCTTTTTGATGTGCTGCTAGATTTAGTTTCAGTATTTTATTGAGGATTTTTGCATCAATGTTCATCAGGGATATTGGTCTAAAATTCTCTTTTTTGTTGTTGTATCTCTGTCAGGCTTTGGTATCAGGATGATGTTGGCCTCATATAATGAATTAGGGAGGATTCCCTCTTTTTCTGTTGATTGGAATAGTTTCAGAAGAAAAGGTACCAACTCCTCCTTGTATGTCTGGTAGAATTCGGCTGTGAATCCATCTGGTCCTGGACGTTTTTTGGTTGGTAGGCTATTAATTATTGCCTCAATTTCAGAGCCTACTATTGGTCTATTCAGGGATTCAACTTCTTCCTGCTTTTGTCTTCGGAGAGTGTAAGTGTCCAGGAAGTTATCCATTTCTTCTAGGTTTTCTAGTTTATTTGCGTAGAGGTGTTTATAGTATTCTCTGATGGTAGTTTGTATTTCTGTGGGGTCAGTGGTGATATCCCCTTTATCATTTTTTATTGTGTCTATTTGATTCTTCTCTCTTTTCTTCTTTATTAGTCTTGCTAGTCGGTCTATCAATTTTGTTAATCTTTTCAAAAAACCAGCTCCTGGGTTCTTTGATTTTTTGGAGGGTTTTTTGTGTCTCTATCTCCTTCAGTTCTGCTCTCATCTTAGTTATTTCTTGCCTTCTGCTAGCTTTTGAATGTGTTTGCTCTTGCTTCTCTAGTTCTTTTAATTGTGATGTTAGGGTGTCAATTTTAGATCTTTTCTGCTTTCTCTTGTGGGCATTTAGTGCTATAAATTTCCCTCTACACACTGCTTTAAATGTGTCCCAGAGATTCTGGTATGTTGTATCTTCGTTCTCACTGGTTTCAAAGAACATCTTTATTTCCGTCTTCATCTCATGTACCCAGTAGTCATTCAGGAGCAGGTTGTTCAGTTTCCATGTGTTGAGCGGTTTTGATTGAGTTTCTTAGTCCTGAGTTCTAGTTTGATTGCACTGTGGTCTGAGAGACAGTTTGTTACAATTTCTGTTCTTGTACATTTGCTGAGGAGTGCTTTACTTCCAACTATGTGGTCAATTTTGGAAGAAGTGCAATGTGGTGCTGAGAAGAATGTATATTCTGTTGATTTGGGGTGGAGAATTCTGTAAATCTCTATTAGGTCTGCTTGGTGCAGAGTTGAGTTCAATTCCTGGATATCCTTGTTAACTTTCTGTCTCGTTGATCTGTCTAATGTTGACAGTGGGGTGTTAAAGTCTCCCATTATTATTTTATGGGAGTCTAAGTCTCTTTGTAAGTCTCTAGGGATTTGCTTTATGAATCTGGGTGCTCCTGTATTGGGTCAATATATATTTAAGATAGTTAGCTCTTCCTGATGAATTGATCCCTTTACCATTATGTAATGGCCTTCTTTGTCTCTTTTGATCTTTGATGGTTTAAAGTCTGTTTTATCAGAGACTAGGATTGCAACCCCTGCTTTATTTCTGTTTTCCATTTGCTTGGTAGATCTTCCTCCATCCCTTTATTATGAGCCTATGTGTGCCTCTGCATGTGAGATGGGTCTCCTGAATACAGCAAACTGATGGGTCTTGACTCTTTATCCAATTCGTCAGTCTGTGTCTTTTAATTGGACCATTTAGTCCATTTACATTTAAGGTTAATATTGTTATGTGTGAACTTAATCCTGTCATTATTATATTAGCTGGTTATTTTGCTTGCTAGTTGATGCAGTTTCTTCCTAGCATCGATGGACTTTACATTTTGATATGTTTTTGCAGTGGCTGGTATCGGTTGTTCCTTTCCATATTTAGTGCTTCCTTCAGGATCTCTTGTAGGGCAGGCCTGGTGGTGACAAAATCTCTAAGCATTTGCTTATCTGTAAAGGTTTTTATTTCTCCTTCTCTTATGAAACTTAGTTTGGCTGGATATGAAATTCTGGGTTGAAAATTCTTTTCTTTAAGAATGTTGAATATTGGCCCCCACTCTCTTCTGGCTTGGAGAGTTTCTGCTGACAGATCTGCTGTTAGTCTGATGGGCTTCCCTTTGGGTGTAACCCAACCTTTCTCTCTGGCTGTCCTTAACATTTTTTCCTTCATTTCAACTTTGGTGAATCTGACAATTATGTGTCTTAGGGTTGCTCTTCTCGAGGAGTATCTTTGTGGCATTCTCTGTATTTCCTGAATTTGAATGTTGGCCTGCCTTACTAGGTTGGGGAAGTTCTCCTGGATGATATTCTGCAGTGTGTTTTCCAACTTGGTTCCATTTTCCCCGTCACTTTCAGGCACACCAATCAGATGCAGATTTGGTCTTTTCACATAATTCCGTATTTCTTGGAGGCTTTGTTCATTTCTTTTTACTCTTTTTTCTCTACACTTCTCTTCTCACTTCATTTCATTCATTTAATCTTCAATCACTGATATTCTTTCTTCCAGTTGATTGAGTCAGTTATTGAAGCTTGTGCATTTGTCACATAGTTCTTGTGTTATGGTTTCCATCTCCATCAGTTCTTTTAAGGTCTTCTCTGCATTGATTATTCTACTTATCCATTCTTCCATTCTTTTTTCAAGGTTTTTAGTTTCTTTGTGCTGGTTACGTAGTTCCTCCTTTAGCTCTGAGAAGTTTGAGCAACTGCAGTCTTCTTCTCTCAACTCGTCAAAGTCATTCTCCGTCCAGCTTTGTTCAATTGCTGGTGATGAGCTGTGTTCCTCCGGAGGGGGAGACGCGTTCTGATTTTTTGAATTTCCAGCTTTTCTGCTTTTTCCCCATCTTTGTGGTTTTATCTGCCTTTGGTCTTTGATGATGGTGACGTACTGATGGGGTTTTGGTGTGGGTGTCCTTTCTGTTTGTTAGTTTTCCTTCTAACAGTAAGGACCCTCAGCTGTAGGTCTGTTGGAGTTTGCTTGAGGTCCACTCCAGACCCTGTTTGCCTGGGTATCAGCAGCAGAGGCTGCAGAAGATAGAATATTGCTGAACAGCGAGTGTTGCTGTCTGATTCTTGCTCTGGAAGCTTCGTCTCAGGGGTGTATCCCGCCGTGTGAGGTGTGAGGTGTTGGTCTGCACCTAGTGGGGGATGTCTCCCAGTTAGGCTACTCAGGGGTCAGGGACCCACTTGAGCAGGCAGTCTGTCCCTTCTCAGATCTCAACCTCCATGCTGGGAGATCCACTCCTCTCTTCAAAGCTGTCAGACAGGGGCATTTACCTCTGCTGAGGTTTCTGCTGCTTTTTGTTTAGCTATGCCCTGTCCCCAGAAGAGGAGTCTACAGAAGCAGGCCAGCCTCCTTGAGCTGTGGTGGGCTCCACCCATTTCGGGCTTCCCAGTGGCTTTGTTTACCTACTTAAGCCTCAGCAATGGTGGGTGCCCCTCCCTCAGCCTCACTGCTGCCTTGCAGTTAGATCTCAGACTGCTGTGCTAGCATTGAGGGAGGCTCTGTGGGTGTGTGATCCTCTGGGTGAGGTGTGGGATATAATCTCCTGGTGTGCCATTTGCTAAGATCCTTGGTAAAGCGCAGTATTAGGGTGGGAGTTACCCAATTTTCTAGGTGCTGTGTGTCTCAATTTCCTTTGGCTAGGAAAAGGAATTCCCTTCCCCTTTGCACTTCCCAGGTGAGGTGGTGCCTCACCTGTTTCAGCTCTCGCTGGTCAGGCTGCACCCACGGACCAGCGCCAACTGTCCAACATGCCCCAGTGAGATGAACCCGGTACCTCAGTTGAAAATGCAGAAATCACCCATCTTCTGTGTCACTCATGCTGGGAGCTGGAGGCTACAGCTGTTCCTATTCACCATCTTGGGTGTGCCCTCATAGATACAATTTTTTAAAAGAATTGTAGTGAACCGCAGCACATTATAAACTGTCAAAAGTCAAAGATATAGAGAAAATTCTAAAAACAGCATAGGATAAATGTTTAATCACTTATCTAAAAAAGAAATCAGACTAACAGCACAGTTCTCAGCAGAAACCACATAGGCCAGGAGACAATTCAATGCTATATTCAAAGTGCTGAAAGAAAAAAAAACTCCCAACCAAGGATGCTAAACAAAGAAAAGTTATCTTTCATAAGTAAAGAAGAAATAAAAGCTTTCCCATACAAGCAAAAGCTGAGAAAATTTATCACCCCTACACCAGTCCTTCAAGATATGCTTAAGAGAGTCCTATACCAGGAAGAGAAAGAACAGTTACTAGCATCATGAAAACACATGAGAATGCAAAAACTACTGGTTTATAAAACACACAAAGAAGATTTAAAAACTTGAATATTACCACTATAGAATACCACCAAACCACAATGCTAAACAGTAAGAGAGAAATGGGGTAACAAAGGATGTAGAAAAAATCAGAAAACAATAAAATTAAAGAAATAGGCCTTCACATATGAGTAATAATTTTGAATGTAAAGGAATTAAACTTTCAACTTAAAAGATACAGACTGGCTAAATGGATTTTTTAAAAACTCAGACCTAATTATACGTGGCCTACAAGAAACTTGTCTAACCTCTAAAGACACATATAGACTGAAAATAAAGGGATGAAAAAAAGATATTTCATGCAAAAAGAAACAAAAGTGAGCAGAAATAGTTATGCTTCTATCAGATAAAACAGACTTGAAGTAAAAAGCAGTAAGAAGAGACAAAGGAGGTAATGATGTCATGATAAAGGGATTAATACAACAAGAATATATAACAATTTTAAACAGATATGCACTCAAAACCGAAGCACCCATTAGATAAAGCAAATGTTATTGGGGTTAAAAGGAGAAATAGATTCCAATAAAATAACAGCTGGGGACTTCAGCACACCACTCTCAGTATTAGATAGATCTTCCCAACAGAAAATCAGCAAAGGAACCTTGAATTTAAACTTCACATTAGACAAAATAAACCTAACAGACATTTGTAGAATATTTCATCCAAACACTACAGAACAGATCTTCTCATTACCATAGAAACATTTTTCGAGGTAGATCATATGTTAGGACAAAACAAAAGTCTCAATAAATTTTTAAAAATTAAAATCATACCAAGTATCTTCTGAAACTACAATAGAATAAAACTGGAAATCAATAACAAGAGGAACTTGGGAGACTGTACAAATACATGGAAACTAAACAACATGCTCCTGAATGACCACTGGGTCACGAAAGAAATTAAAGATAAAATTTTAAAAATTTCTTCAAATGAAAACTGAAACAAAACATAGCAAGACCTTTGATATACAACAAAAGCAGTGATAAGAAAGAAGTTCATAGCAATAAACATCCACATCAAAAAAGTAGAAAGATTTCAAATAAACAATCCTGAAATATAGTTCGAATAGCTAAAAACCTAAGAACAAACCAAATCCAAAATTAGTAGAAGGAAAGGAATAATAAAGATCAGAGTCCACCACTAAATGAAGTATAGACTAAAATAATGACAGAAAGGGTCAATGAGATGAAAAGTTGTTTTTTGAAAACATAAGCAAAATCAATAAAGTGTTTGCTAGACTAACCAAGAAAAAAAGACCCAAATAAAGAAAATCACTTGCTAGACTAACCAAGACAAAAATGAGAAAAAAGAACCCAAATAAACAAAATGAAAAATGAAAAAGGAGACAACACAACTAATACTGCACAAATACAAAAGTTCATCAGAGACTATAAAAAATGATATACTAACAAACTAGAAAACCTAGAGAAAAATAGGTAAATTCACGGACACATACAACCTACCAAGAAGTAAAAGTTCAGGACTGCCTGGCTTCATTGCCAAATACAACCAAACTTTAAAAGAAGAACAAAACAAGTCTTAAAGAGTCAAAATCATATCAAGCACCTTTTCTGATCGCATTGGAATATAACTAAAAATCAATAACAGAAGGAACAATGGAAGTTGTACAAATTGATGGAAATGAATGAATTCCTCAAAAATGAATGGGTCAATGAAAAAATTTAAAAGAAATTTAAAAGGTTCCTTGAAACAAACAAAAAAAATGGATACACAACATACCAAAACCATAGAATGTAGGTTCTATAACAGTTCTAAGAGGTAAGCTCACAGCAATAGATGCCCTACATGAAAAAAGCAGAAGGGCTTCAAATAAATAATCTAAAGATGAACTTAAGGAAACTAGAAAGGCAAGACTAACTAAACTCAAAATCAGTAGAAGGAAAAAATACCAAGATCAGAGTAGAACTGACTAAATACATACACACACACACACACACACACATAGTCTGGATTTTTTATTTTATACATACAAAAGATCAATGAAATTAAAAGTTGGTTTTTGAAAAAATGAAACTGACAAATACTTATCTAGACTAACTAAGAAAAAAAGAAAAATAAAATTGGGATTAAAAAAGAGACATTACAACTGCAATGTACTTCAGAAATACAAAGTATTAGAGGCTATTAGAACAACTATAAGCTAACAAATTGAAAAATCTACTTCAGAAATACAAATGATTAGAGGCTATTAGAACAACTATAAGCTAACAAATTGAAAAATCTAGAGGAAATAGAAAAATTCCTGGACACATGCAACCCACCAAGGTTGAATCAGGGAGAAATAGAAAACCTGAGCAAACCAATAATGATTAAGATGTAATCAGTAATAAAAAGTTTCCCAACAAAGAAAACTCCAGGACTAGATGGCTTCACTGCCAAATTCAACAAAACTTTCGAAAGAGAACTAATATCAACTCTCCTCAAACTATCCCAAAATATTAAAGAGAAGGGAATTCTCCCTTATCCCACAAGGCCAGCATTACCCTAATATCCAAACTAGACAAGGAAACAACAACAAAAAATGAAAACTACAGGCCAATATCCATGATAACATAGATGCAAAGTCCTGAACAAAATACTAGCAAACTAAATCAAACAGCACACCAAAAAACACACACACATATCATGATTAAGCAGCATATATCCTAGCAATGTAAGGATCATTGAACATATGCAAATCAGTAAACATGATACATTACATCAACAGAATGAAGGACAAAAACTATATCATCATCATTTCTTCTGCATAGATGCAGAAGAAAGCATTTGATAAACTTTAACACTCTCACACACACACACAAAAAAAAAACTCAATAAACTAGGCAGAGAGGGAACATTCCTCAACAAAATAAAGGCCAAATATGACAAACCCACAGCTAACATCATACTGAGTGGGGAAAAGGCGAAAGCTTTTCTCTTAAGAACTGGAACTAGACAAGAATGCTCACTTTCACCATTCCTATTCATCACAGTACTAGAAGTCCTAGCTAGAGCAATCAAGAGAAAGAAATAATAGCTAAATCAGAAAAGAAGACAAATTATCCTTCTTCGGTGATGATATAATCTTGTATTTAGAAAAACCTAAAGACACCACCAAAAAAACTCTTAGATCTGATCAATAAAGTCAATAAAATTGTAGGATAAAAAATTAATAAACAAAAATCAATAGTGCTTCTATATACCAATAATGAACTAGCTGAGAAAGAAATCAATAAGTCAATCACATTTACAATAGCGACCAAAAAAAAAAAACCAATGAATTAATTTAACCAAGGGATTAATGATCTCTAAAAAGAAAACTAGAAAACAATGATGAAAGAAATTGAAGAGGACATAAACAAATGGAAAGATATTTCATGCTCATGAATGGAAGAATTAATATGGGTAAAATGACACACTTCCCAAAACAATCTACAGATTCAATGTAACACCTATCAAAATACCAATGCCAGTCTTTCACATAAATAGAAAAAAAAAAACCTAATATTTGTATGGAACAACAACAAAAAGAAAAAAAAACCACACAAATAGCCAAAGCAATCCTAAGCAAAAAGATCAAAGCTGGAAACATCACACAGCCTGACTTCAAAATATATTACAAAGCTATAGTAATCAAAACAATTTGGCATTGGTATAAAAAGAGACACATAGACCAATGGAACAGAATAGAGAATCCAACATGAATCTACATATTTACAGTCAATTGAATTTCAATTAAGACACCAAGAACATACATTGAGAAAACGACAACCCCTTCAATAAGTGGTACTTGGAAAATTAGATATCCATATGCAGAAGAATGAAACTGGACTTCTATGGTGTACCATATATAGAAATTAACTCAAGATGGATTAAAGACTTAAATGTGACTCTTTTCCAAGATGGCCCAATAGGAACAGCTCCGGTCTGCAGCTCCCAGCCCGATGATGCAGAAGATGAGTGATTGCTGCATTTCCAACTGAGGTACCTGGCTTGTCTCATTGTGACTGGTTGGACAGTGGGTGCAGCCCACAGAGGGTGAGCTGAAGCAGGGTGGGACATCACCTAACCCGGGAAGCACAAGGGGTCAGGGGATTTCCCTTTCCTAGCCAAGGGAAGCTGTGACAGACTGCACCTGGAAAAACAGGACACTCTCGTGCAAATACTGCACTTTTCCCATGGTCTTAGCAACTGGCAGACCAGGAGATTCTCTCCCATGCCTGGCTCGGCAGGTCCCATGCCCACAGATCCTTGCTCACTACTAGCACAGCAGTCTGAGATCGACCTGTGAGGCTGCAGCCTGGTGCAGGGAGGGGCTTCCGCCACTGCTGAGGCTTGTGTAGGTATCATCCAGGAGAACTTCCCAACCTAACAAGGCAGGCCAACATTCAAATTCAGGAAATACAGAGAACACCACTAAGATACTCCTCGAGAAGAGCAACCCCAAGACACATAATTGTCAGATTCACCAAGGTTGAAATGAAGGAAAAACTGTTAAGCACAGCCAGAAAGAAAGGTTGGGTTACCCACAAAGGGAAGCCTATCAGACTAACAGTGGATCTCTCTTCAGAAACCCTCCAAGCCAGAAGAGAGTGCGGGCCAATATTCAACATTTTTAAATAAAAGAATTTTCAATCCAGAATTTCATATCCGCCAAACTAAGCTTTATAAGTGAAGGAGAAATAAAATCCTTTACAAGGAGAAGCAAATGCTGAGACATTTTGTCACCACCAGGCCTGCCTTACAAGAGCTCCTGAAGGAAGCACTAAACATGGAAAGGAACAACTAGTACCAGCCACCACAAAAGCATGCCAAACTGTAAAGACCATTGATGCTATGAAGAAACTGCATCAATTAACAGGCAAAATAACTAACATCATAATAACAGGATCAATTTCATACATAACAATATTAACCTTAAATGTAATGGCCTACATGCCTCAATTAAAAGACACAGATTGGCAAATTGGATACAGAGTCAAGACCCAGCAGTGTGCTGTATTCAGGAGACCCATGTCACGTGCAGAGACACATATAGGTTCAAAATAAAGGGATGGAAGAAGATCTACCAAGCAAATGGAAAGCAAAAAAAAAAAAAAAAAAAGCAGGGATTGCAACCCTAGTCTTGGATAAAACAAATTTTAGACCAACAAAGATCAAAGAGACAAAGAAAGTCATTACATAATGAATGGTAAAGGGATCAATTCAACAAAAGAGGTAACTATCCTAAATATATATGAATCTAATACAGGAGCACAAAGATTCATAAAGCAAGTCCTTTAGACTCCCACACAATAACAATGCGAGATTTTAACACCCCACTGTCAGTATTAGACAGATCGATGAGACAGAAAATTAACAACAATATCTGGGACTCGAACTCAGCTCTGCACCAAGTGAACCCAATAGACATCGAAAGAACTCTCCACCCAAAATCAACAGAATATTCAATCTTGTCAGCACCACATTGCACTTATTCTAAAATTGACCACATAATTGGAAGTAAAGCACTCCTCAGCAAATGTACAAGAACAGAAATTATAACAAACTGTCTATCAGACCACAGTGCAATCAAATTAGAACTCAGGATTTAAAAACTCACTCAAAACCACACAACTACATGGAAACTGAATAACTTGCTCCTGAATGACTACTGAGTAAATAATGAAATGAAGGCAGAAATAAAGATGTTCTTTGAAACCAATGAAAACAAAGACACAATGTACCAGAATCTCTGGGACATACATAAAGCAGTATGTAGCAGGAAATTTATAGCACTAAATGCCCACAAGAGAAAGCAGGAAAGACCTAAAATTGACACCCTAACATCACAATTAAAAGAACTAGAGAAGCAACAGCAAACAAATTCAAAAGCTAGCAGAAGGCAAGAAATAACTAAGATCAGAGCAGAACTGAAGGAGATAGAGACACCAAAAACCCTTCAAAAAAATCAATGAATCCAGGAGGTGTTTTTTTGAAAAGACCAACAAAATTAATAGACTGTTAGCCAGAATAATGAAGAAGAAAAGAGAGAAGAATCCAATAGACACAATAAAAAATGATGAAGATGGTATCACCAATGATCCCACAGAAATACAAACTACCATCAGAGAATACTATAAACACCTCTATGCAAATAAAATAGGAAATTTAGAAGAAATGGATAAATTCCTGGACACATACACCCTCCCAAGACTAAATCAGGAGAAGTTGAATCTCTGAATAGACCAATAACAGGCTCAGAAATTGAGGCAATAATTAATAGCCTACCAACCACAGAAAGTCCAGGACCAGATGGATTCACAGCCAAATTCTACCAGAGTTACAAACAGGAAGCTGGCACCATTCCTTCTGAAACTATTCCAATCAATAGAAAAAGCGGGAATCCTCTCTAACTCATTTTATGAGGCCAGCATCATCCTGATACCAAAGTCTGGCAGAGACACAACAAAAAATAGAATTTTAGACCAATATCCCTAATGAACATTGATGCAAAAATCCTCAATAAAATACTGGCAAACTAAATCCAGGAGCACATCAAAAAGCTTATCCACCATGATCAAATTGGCTTCATCCCTGAGATGCAAGGCTGGTTCAACATATGCAAATCAATAAAGGTAATCCATCACATAAACAGAATCAGCGACAAAAACCACATGATTATCTCAACAGATGCACAAAAGGCCTGTAACAAAATTCAGCAGCCCTTCATGCTGAAAACTCTCAATGAATTCGTTATTGATGGAATGTATCTCAAAATAATAAGAGCTATTTATGACATACCCACAGCCAATATCATACTGAATGGGCAAAAACTGGAAGCATTCCCTTTGAAAACCTGCACAAGTCAAGAATGCTCTCTCTCACCACTCCTATTCAAATAGTGTTGGAAGTTCTGGCCGGGGAAATCAGGCAAGACAAAGAAATAAAGGGTATTAAATTAGGAAAAGAGGAAGTCAAATTGTCCCTGTTTGCAGATGATTGTATATTTAGAAAACCCCATCGTCTCAGACCAAAATCTCCTTAAGCTGATAAGCAACTTCAGCAAAGTCTCAGGATAGAAAATCAATGTGCAAAAATCACAAGCATTCCTACACACCAATAACAGACAGACAGCCAAATCATGAGTGAACTTCCATTCACAATTGCTACAAAGAGAATAAAATACCTAGGAATCCAACTTACAAGGTATATGAAGGACCTCTTCAAGGAGAATGATAAACCACTAATCAATGACATAAAAGAGGACACAAACAAATGGAAGAACTTTCCATGCTGATGGATAGGACGAATCAACATCGTGAAAATGGCCACCATACTGCCAAAGGTAATTTACAGACTCAATGCCATCCCTATTAAGCTACCAATGACTTTCTTCACAGAATTGAAAAAAAAACTACTTTAAAGTTCATATGGAACCAAAAAAGAGCCCACATTGCCAAGACAATACTAAGCAAAAAGAACAAAGCTGGAGGCATCATGCTACCTGACTTTAAACTATTCTACAGGTCTACAGTAACGAAAATAGCATGGTACTGCTACCAAAACAGAGATATAGATCAATGGAACAGAACAGAGACCTCAGAAATAAGACCACACATCTACAACCATCTGATCTTTGACAAACCTGACAAAAACAAGAAATGGGGAAAGGGTTTCCTATTTAATAAATGGTGCTGGGAAAACAGGCTAGCCATATGTAGAAAGCTGAAACTGGATCCCTTTCTTACACCTTATACAAAAATTAATTCAAGATGGATTAAAGACTTAAATGTTAGACCTAAAACCATAAAAACCCTAGAAGAAAACCTAGACAATAACATTCAGGACATAGGCATGGGCAAGGGCTTCATGACTAAAACACAAAAAGCAATAGCAACAAAAGCCAAAATTGACAAATGGGATCTAATTAAACTAAAGAGCTTTTGCACAGCAAAAGGAACTACCATCAGAGTGATCAGGCAACCTACAGAATGGGAGAAAATTTTTGCAATCTACTCATCTGACAAAGGGCTAATATCCAGAATCTACAAAGAACGTAAACAAATTTACAAGAAAAAAACAAACAACCCCATCAAAAACTGGGCAAAGGATACGAACAGACACTTCTCAAAGGAAGACATTTAGGGCTGGGTGTGATGGCTCATGCCTATAATCCCAGCACTTTGGGAGGCCAAGGCGGGTGGATCACCGGGTCAGGAGATTGAGAGCATCCTGGCTAACTAACATGGTAAAACCCCATCTCTACTAAAAACACAAAAAATTAGCCAGGTATGGTGGTAAGCACCTGTAGTCCCAGCTACTCGGGAGGCTGAGGCAGGAGAATGGCGTGAACCTGGGAGGCGGAGCCTGCAGTGAGCCAAGATCGCACTCCAGCCTAGGCGACAGAGTGAGACTCCATCTCAAAAAAAAAAATTCATCCAGCCAACAGACACATGAAAAAATGCTCATTATCACTAGTCATCAGAGAAATGGAAATCAATACCACAATGAGATATACCATCTCACATCTGAATGGCGATCATTAAAAAGTCAGGAAACAACAGGTACTGGAGAGGATGTGGAGAAATAGGAACGCATTTACACTGTTGGTGGGAGTGTAAATTAGTTAAACCACTGTGGAAGACAGTGTAGCAATTCCTCAATGATCTAGAACTAGAAATACCATTTGACCCAGCCATCCCATTACTGGGTATATACCCAGAGGATTATAAATCATGCTACTATAAAGACACATGCACACATATGTTTATTGTGGCACTATTCACAACAGCAAAAACTTGGAACCAACCCAAATGTCCATCAATGAGAGACCAGATTAAGAAAATGTGGCCCATATACACCATGGAATACTATGCAGCCATAAAAAAGGATGAGTTCATGTCCTTTGCAGGGACATGGATGAAGCTGGAAACCATCATTCTCAGCAAACTATCACAAGGACAGAAAACCAAACACCACATGTTCTCACTCATAGGTGGGAATTGAACAATGAGAACACTTGGACACAGGGCAGGGAACACTTGTCAAAAAACTAAAAGTAGAACTACCATATGATCCAGGATTCCCACTACTGGGTATCTATCCAAGGGAAATGAAATCAGTATATCAAAGAGATTCTTGCATTCACATGTTTACTGTAGCACTATTCATAATAGCAAAGATATGAAACCAATCTAAGTGTCCATCAATGGACAAATGGATAGAGAAAATGTGAAATACGTACACACCCACACACACACACACACACACACACATATATATATACTGTGATAGTTAATATTACATGTCAGCTTGACTGAATTGAAGGATGCCTAGATGGCAGGTGAAGCATTTATTCTGGGTATATTTGTTATGGTGTTTCCATAGGAGAATGACAGTAGACTGGGAGAGAAGACTTGCCTTTAATGTGGGCAGACACCATCCAATTGACTGCCGGTGGGGCTAGAACAAAGCAGGCAGAAGAGGAGGATATTCAGCTTGCTTGACTTTATCTTTCTCTCTCTCTTGCAGAGCAAGTCACCTTTTTGCCTCCTGCCCTTGGACATCAGACTCCAGGTTCTTCAGCCTTTGGACACTGGAACTTGCGCTAGCAGCTGCCTGGGGGTTCTCAGGCCTTTAGCCTCAGACTGGGAGCTGCATTGTCAGCTTCCCTGGGTTTGAGGCTTTTGGGAGTTCAACTGTGCCATGCTGGCAGCTTTTCTCAACCCCAGCTTGCCAATGGCCTATCATGGGACTTTGCCTTTGTAGTTGTTTAAGCTAATTCTTCCTAATAAACACCTTTATATATATATATACATACACACACACACACACGTATTTGTAGTTATATATGTACACATATATTACATACATGCATATATATATTCAGATTCTCTATTCTGTTCCATTGGTCTATGTGTCTGTTTTTATACCAATGCCATACTGTTTTGATTACTATAGCTTTGTAATAAACCAATAGTATACATACATATATACATATGTACATATGTGTATATATGTATATTATACACATATGTACATATGTGTATATATGTATATTATACACATATGTACATATGTATATATGTGTATATCATACATATATGTACATATGTATATATGTGTATATTATACATATATGTACATATGTATATGTGTATATTATACATATATGTACAGATGTATACATATATACACATTATATACACATATATACACATATATACATACGTATATGTATATGTATGCATATATGTATGTATACTAATATACATATATACATACATATACATATGTATATATGTTTGTATACTATTGGTTCTGTTCCTCTGGAGAAACTTAACTTATAAATATACAAGGAAATTCTATTCAGCCATAAAAATGAATGAAATAATGTCATTTGCAGCAAGATAGGTAGAACTAAACATCATTATGTTACATTAAATAAGCCAGACACAGAAAGACAAATATGAGTTCTCCTTCATATGTAGGAAGTAAAAACATTGACCTCATGAAGACAGAGAGTAGAATGATAGATACTAGAGTCTGAGAAAAAAGCATGGATGAGAGGGGGAATTAAGTGATGTTGGTAAATGGGTATAAATATACAGATATACGTATAAGTTCTAATGTTTGATAGCAGAGTAGGGTGACTATAGTTAGCAATAACGAATTATATTTTTTAAAGTAGCTAGGAGACAGAACTCAAAATGTCCCCAAAACATAGAAATGATAAATACTCAAGGTGATAGCTACCCCAAATACCCTGACTTGAAAATTACACATTTTATGCATGTAACAAAACATCACACATACCCCATAAATATGTAAATATTATGTGTCCATTTAAAAAACATAAAGTTCCTAGGAATAAATTTTACCAAAAAATGTGTAAGATCACAACACCAAAAAGTATAAAAATTGCTAAAAGAAATTAAGAAGTCCTAAATAAATGGAGAGAGATACCATGCTTATGGATTAGAACAGAGGTTGGCAAACTATGGCCCAAAGGCCCATCCAGCTTGTTATCTGCTTTTGTAAATAAAATTGTATTAAAACAAAAAACTTTACAGTAATCACCTACGGTATTGCAAAAGTGACTCAGCTATCGGCAATAAGATTGTGGTTTACAATTTAACAAATAATCTAAATAGTTTCATACAAAAATGAGCATCACAGTCCCTAGCTCTTAGTTGGGCCACATTGCCATCAGTTTTTATTGCTCTTTCCCTTCAAATACTTGATCCACTATCACGTGAGGAAAGACTGGACAAGACATAGCAATACATGACTGGGCTCTAGCTATGTGCCAAACACACTTCCACATATCTTCAAATAGAAGGCTGAAAATAATGCTTAGATTAATATGAATCTAAATAATGTGGATATCTGGCTCTTGATGCAATATTACTTCATTCTTTCATTAGGAGGAAAGTATTAAGCATTTAATTGTCAGGCTCTAAACTAGATGAATGTACAAAGATGGGAAAGACAGATCTGTCCTTCAGAAGTTCACTGACCAGGGAGGAAAGTGTGACAAGTAATTTTAAAAAGATATTGTTAAGATGCAGTGGTAGTATAAATTATAGCGGTACCAGCTAACCATGTTTAGTGGTAAGGAAGAGATGGCTCAGATAAAACTTCTGAGTTTAACAGACATGGGCATGGAAACTCTAGAAATGGCTGGAAATGTGCCATCTTGATTTGGGAAGGAAAGTATTCCAGGGGGATTAAACTACTTGTGCAAAATCCCAAAGAAAAACAAAGGTGGGCTCAAGAAACTGACAGTAGCAGTTCGGTATAGCCAAGATATGAGGTGAGTGTGAGGGGTATGGCACAAAATGACTCCAGAAACATGAGAACCAGATCAAAAGAAGCCTTATAAGCCACGCTAAGATGTTAGGTCTCTATCATCCGATAGTAGGAAATAAAGGGTTTTAATCAGAAGTCACACGATAAATATTTTGGCAGCAAGACAGGAAGGATATGAGACCAGTGGCAAGAAGACTAGGTAGACCATTGCACTACCCAGGCAAACAGCAGAGCAGTATTTATTGTTTTATTAGTCCATTCTCATGCTGCTAATAAAGACATACCCATGACTGGATAATTTATAAAGGAAAGCAGTTTAATCGACTCACAGTTCAGCATGGCTGGGGAGATCCCAGGAAACTTAAAATCACAGTGGAAGGGGGAGCAAACACATTCTTTTCCTTGCTGCTGCCATGTGAAGAAGGATGCGTTTGCTTCCCCTTCTGCCATGATTCTAAGTTTCCTCATCCCCAGTCCTGCCACCCTGCCTTCTCTCCCCAAGCCTGCACTGATGGACTCATGGGGAGCTCCCTATGATCAGTTGACAGAGAAAGAGAAGACTAGGGCCTAGTTTACAGATGACTCTGCACAATATGCAGGCACTACCTGAAAGTGGACAGCTGTAGCACTGCAGCCCCTTTCTGGGGCATCCTGAAGGACAGCAGTGAGGAAAATCTTCCCAGTGGGCAGAACTTCGAACAGTGCACCTGGTTGTACACTTTGCCTGGAAAGAGAAATGGCCAGATGTATGAATATATACTGATTCATGAACCATAGCCAATGGTTTGGCTGGATGGTCAGGGACTTGGAAGAAGCATGATTGGAAAATTGGTGACAAATTTGGGGAAGAGGTATGCGGATGGACCTCTTTGAGTGGCCAAAACTGCAAAGATATTTGTATCTAATGTGAGTGCTCACCAAAGGATGACCTCAGCAGAGGAGAATTTTAATAATCAAGTGGATAAGATGACTCATTCTATGGACACCACTCAGCCTCTTTACTCAGCCACCCCTGTCATCACCCAATGGGCCCATGAACGAAGTGTCCATGGTGGCAAGGATGGAGGTTACACATGAGCTCAGCAACATGAACTTCCACTCATCAAGGCTGACCTGGCTATGGCCACTGCTGAGTGCCCAATTTGCCAGCAGCAATTTGCCAACACTGTGCCCTCAATATGGCACCATTCCTCGGGGTTATCAGCCAGCTATTTGGTGGCAGGTTGATTATATTGGACCTCTCTCATCATGGAAGGGGAAGCAGTTTGTCCTCACTAGAACAGACACTCCGGATATGGGTTTGCCTGTCCTGCACGCAATGCTTCTGCCAAGACTACCATCCATGGACTCACAGAATGCCTTACCATCCTCATAGAATCACATATAGCATTGCCTCTGACCAAGGCACTCACTTTATGGCTAAAGAAGTGTGGCAGTGGGCTCATGCTCATGGAATTCACTGGTCTTACCATGTTCGCCATCATCCTGAAGCAGCTGGATTGACAGAATGGAGGAATGGGCTTTTAAACTCACAGTAGCTGACTCCTTTGCTATAGTAAACTCTGACTAAATAGGATTTGCTTATTTTCATTTGGTTGGTCTTTATTTTTAAACCCTCTTGGTTCCCTGAGCTGCCATGTAAAAATTCTGACTACCCTGCTGGAGAGATCATGTGGAGAATTCCTGATGTATAGATAAGGGGAGATATTCAGCCAAGCCCAGCCTTCTAGTCATTGTGCCAGAGCTCTGAGTATGTGAGTCAAGTCCAGCCTAGCCCATGCCTGAACACTACTAACTCCAGCCAAGTTTTACCCAGAAGTTTTACCCACAGAATCTTGAAATACAGTAGAATGACTGGAATTTCTAACCACTAAGTTTGGGATTGTTTGTTATACAGCAACCAAAAAACTTCCCTTGGAGAGAAGGAAGAAATACCATGGATTGGGAAGTCTATAGATAGCACTGCTGGGTCTCCTGATCATCCTAGAACAGCCAAGAATGTTCAGGAGTATAAAGCAGAAGTTTCAACCCCTCTTCTCACTTCACCTCTTCTGGTGAAAATATAGCTCAGTTTTTTACTGATGGAAAGAAAAAAGAAGATATTGTGCAGATGACCTGGTTGGGAGACTTTGAGGGAAAAAGTTAAGAATGAAGTATAAGAAGGATATTCTTCAAGATAAAAATAGCAGAACCAAGACACATTACAAAATGTCCCAATCTACATATCTAACAAAGTAGACAAAACAGAGTACAAACAAATCGAAATTTCACCAGTGGCAACCAAACCAGGAATTGGGTCAAACTCATATCATAAATTTCAAATATTTACAGCTAAGAACTGTAGTAGGTGTTAAATATTTGTTCAATGAATAAATAAATTCCAGTGTGGCAAAGCTCAGATCTGCTTCTAAACGTGCTTCCACAACTCCAAGGTACTACAAAGAAAAAAAACAGTAAACTATAAGATACTGAGACTCAATTCCCAATTTGGAATAAAGTCAACTGGGGATGAGTCAATAAAATCCTTGAGAATAAAGTCCCTAGATTTACCTCAGGATCCCATAGAATATAAGGGCTTAAGAGCTTGCCATCTCCTAGGGCACTGCACTGAATTCAATACTTATTTTATTTATGTAAACTGCAGCTATTTACAAAAAGAATTTTAGCTCATTCCAAAATTTAACTTTATTCTTTGGCATTAGGCATTTTATAAGTACCGAGCTTCTTGGAGGAATATAGAAGAAAATGAGAGAAAAAATAAGATTAAACTAATACTGACCAAGCCCACCATTTCCCAAGTTGGATGGAACTCATACACTTATTTCATTTGAGATTCAGCTAAAGGTTTTATTTTAATTTCTGAGCTAAAATTTCTTGCTTTTTCAGGTATCTTAAATTAATTTTATAAAAGCTGGCCACAATTCTCCAAAGAATTAAAAACTACAGGCCTAGATTTATAATTCTGGAACCTAAAACTGCTGCTGTACACCTTGTAGCATATTCCACTATAGAGTTTTATGTAATGTTGATTATTTACTATATGCCAAGTATTCTACTGAGGATTTTACATGGATTAACTAATTTAATCTTCTAATAATGTTGAGGTAGGTATTATTATGTGTATTTTAGAGATGAGAAAATTAAAGCATAATAAAGTAATCATTCCCAATGGTACCAGATTTTATTCCCAGGCAGTAAAATGCCAAAGCTTCTATTCCTGTCCACTACACAGTATTGCATCCTTACGTGATACATGGATGATGAAGAGATTTCTAGTTAGGAATATAGACTACCTCCATTCTCTGGCCTCCAGGACTCAGAAACTCTTGAACTTATTGACATGATCTCTGTTGTCTTGAGTTCAAATGACTGGATTTGCAAGAATATTAACAACATTGATAAATAGTCAATGGCTAATATTAACAACACTGATAAATAACCAATGGTTAATATTATAACTTACTGCTTCTATGCCTTAGCCTCACACTTTCCATGTATTCATTTGGAAACGTACTCTACAAGCTACTTGCTGATGACCAAATAAATATTCATTGTTATAACAAAATTCGTTACTGAATTGTGATTAAAAGCTGTCAGCACACTAGAAAGAGAAGGGAACAGACATGCATACACATGTTAATCAAAAGACACATAAAACAATGTACATAACAGCACCATTTTTGCTAGTCAAAAAATGGAAATTACCCAAATAGCCATCACTAGGAGAAAGAACGTATCATTTGTACCACACTCATATAATGCAATACAATAGAACAATGAGAATGAATGAACAGTGGCTACATGCATAGATGTGGGTGTTAGGTTAAAGAAGCCAAACATAAAAGCACTGTATGATTCCTTTTATATAAAGCCCAAAATTAGGTAAAACTAATTTATGGTGTTAGAAGTCAAGATAATTATTACTCTTTGAGAGAGTGGGGAGTGCCTGGAAGGAAAAATAGGTGGGGGCTTCTGGGGGTGCTAGTAACATTATGTTTTTTAATCTAGGAGTTGGTTACATGGATGGCTCAGTTTGAGACAATTAACCAATTTGTAGACTTCTGATTTGTATACTTTTCTGTATATATACATATATGCATACATATATCAAGTATTATATATATTACTTCAATGAAAAACTCACAGAAAAATACAGATGAGGATGTAGACAGCCAGTCAAAAGTAGAATACCTTATGCTTCTTCCCTACTCTCCCTGTCCTACTGTCCATCCCCTCCAAAGGCTGACTTGTAATTTTCCCCATGCTTCGCTCTCCTATACATCCTCTAACCATTTGAGGACCCTTTGATAATTACTTTCTAATTCTGTCTTCAGTTCCACATGTCAAAATTAGGCTTCAGTGCCTGAATGCTGAAGACCTCAAGATGCCAGGAAGTTTAGGGCACAAAGTAAGGATTAACCCAGTGAGATCATGAAACAATTTTAGGAGTGAAAGAGAACAGTCCAGCATGGTGAGAAAGCCTAAGAGAAGAAAAGGCACCTCGAAATTCAGCTTGGGAACCTTGACATCTGAAAGTCTTGATAGAAAAGGAAGAGAGTGTAGCCAGAAAGAAAGGAACCAGAAAGTATTGCCAGTGAGTATAGCCAGAAAAAAAAAGGAAGATTAGTGTTCAAGCTACAGAGCAGGCTCCAAGCCCTAGGATCAAGCTAGCCAGAACCCTGGCCAAGGCCCTAACTATGCCTCCCAAATAAAATCACATTAAATATTGATATTTACAATGTGACATTAGATAGAAGATTATACTTCATTTGAGGGAGACAGAGCACAGAACATAGTACACCTGAAGTCAGCTGGGTACAAAAAGAGAAAGGGATAAATGTAATTTTTTTTTGTTTTTAACCATTTAGTAGCACTATTTGCCCCCATCCCCATCCCATTCCCCTAACTACTTTCTTCTTAACATGTTCCTGGCCCTTTTGCTACATTTTTCCAATAAGGTTCCCATTCATCAGGTATAAAAATACATAGAAAATCAAAAAGCAAAAGACAATATTTGAAGGAACTCTACTCGTGAGTCACAATTTCCGTGAAGTTCTGCTTTATCTATAAGACATGAAAACCTACCATGATTTTCTGAAGTTTAGAAAGGAGATTAGGCAGGACCTAGATCACACTGTACCCTATAGAACCCACATCATTCTTCATGAGGTCTCCAGGGAAATAATCCCTAAGAGGAAAAATCCCTGAAAAAGAAAAAGACATTTACATTCCCAGATCCTCTCTTACTGAAAATACATACAAGTACAAAAGTTCACACAATTAACATGGCCAATATTAGAATAACAACTAAACTGAAAATTACATAATAATAGCTATGAGTTTTAATGTAACTAAAATGTTACACAATGTGCTATGTAATTGACATAATTAGCTTACTTAATACTTCAACAGCCCTTTACAATAGGCATTATTATCCTTACTTTGATGATGAGGAAACAGACTCAGAAAGGCTAAGTAATTTACCCAAGGTCATACAACAACAGTAAATGGAAGAGCCAGGAGGCAAACTCAAGTGAGCCAGACTCCAAATGGCCTTTGAAGCTGACATGGCTGCAGGCTGGTTTGTGACCTGGTCTACTCAAGAAGCATACCAATATAATGATCATTGTGTTATTTAAGTCAACCCAATCATATATACTTACTTTAAAAGGTTTTTTTAAAAAAATAAAAATTGCAAAAGAAAAATGCAAATATTAGTTGAAATATACCCACACTACAAATGAGTTATGCATAATTCAGTGATAGTTATTTTAACTGACAGAAGTACACTTTGCATGCGTACTACTGGGTTCCAACAAAGAAATGTAAAAAGTGGGAAAAAGAGTTTGATTCCAGGGCATGTAGATCAAAAATTCTGAAGAAAGGGAGAGAGCAAAGACTATACCCTAACCTGTCAAAAAGTACCCCATAGGAGAAAAAAATTCACCCTGAAGCAGTCAAAACTCAAAAGGTATGTGTTCCACATAATTCCACTGATATGCTTACCACTACTGGGAATGCCATTTAACATGTCTGATCCAGCCGTGGAGGATTTTGCCCCAAGTTGTTTGGGGAATCCTAAAATAGAGATGAATTCCTAGAAAACTATAGGAAATTGTAAAAGCAGGTCACACCAATAAAAGAATTAAAATGCTGATGGAGACACTGAACCAGTCTTCACCACCACAAGATCAGCATCGATTGAGAAGTCTATGGCTTCAACATAAAAGTGCATCATTGCTGACACAAGTCCACACTTGAAGGACTTCTGGAACTGTAGTTTACTGATTATTCTAGTTGTATAGAGGTTCGCAGCTCAGGATACTTTTTTATACAACTATTAAAATTATTTCTTCTAGATTTTCCCACCATTTCGTTCCAGCCTATAAAATCCTCTTCATGCATCCTGAATCTTATACATAACATATTTGCCATCAATTCACATTGTCATTCAAGTCACCAATTAAAATGGTGATCTATATACATTCAAAGATATTGCCCTTCAAAATAATAGCTAACCACCCTGCAAGCTGTGTTAGCAACCCATGAATCAGTAAGATTTGGAAGCCTATCCATTGTAAGGACAGAAACCAGGGTACCAGTCCCCTGAGGGCATTACCTGTATCACACATTTTCAGCTAAGTGGCTGGAGTGATAAAGTCATAGAAGCCTCTGGAAAAGAGAAGAAATAAAGGGAGATAAAGACGCTAATGCTGACAATGAAGTAAAAACATGACTTTTTATCTATCATTTTTTAATGCTTCAGAGAGTATTTGATACAGAACATTTCCCTTACTGAATTCCTTGACTAATAATATATGTTATTCAAAAGAAGAGTTCCCTGATTAAAAATATTTGGGAAACCCTGGTTACAGACAGGGTCTTGGGTTCTGCAGAGCTTCTGAGTCAGAGCCTTTAATAGGCTAATGTACATTGTGGCTCCAAGAGGAGGACCATCTATGCCTTCCCTAAAGGTCCCAAACCACTAGAGATTATTGCTTGCAAAATATCTATTAACCATATCTATTGGCATAGAGATGGGGGCCAGGTGATAAGGATGGGTAGCTGACAGGCAAATGAACAAAAACGATTATAACACAATGTGAGAGGAGCTATGGGAGAGCCCTACTTCAATGCAAATAACTTCACTAGAAGGAATTGCTTAAACTGCAGAGAATGTCACAGAAAGCATCATAAAGTAGATGACATTTCCAGGCAGATCTTACAGGATTTTTAAGAGACCTTGTCTGGTGGAGAAGAAAAATGGCAGAGGAAATAGGATGTGCAACGACATTAATTAGATAAGAAATGATCAAGGATTGTTGTTAACATTCAAAGAACAATCCCATAAAAAACAAGGGGTAGTAGAGAAGGGTTAAAAAGTGAAGTTTCATGCCTGATTTTCAGGAGGCTTGCATGCCTAGCTAAAAAATTTGGAATTTATTATAGACAAAGGAGAGCTACTAGGAGCTTTAAGGCAAGAAAAATGATATAATATTTGTTTATAGGAAATGAATCTTGCAGCAATGTAGAAGAAGGACTGGTATGAAGATATCTTGATGGTAGCAAAAGACTAATTTAAAAGATTCTGGAAACAATCCAGACACAAGGTAGCCAGGGCCAGAATAAAATAAGCCATGTCAAGGACAGAGAGGAAGCTTAGATCCAGGAGATAATCATGGTAAAACTGACAGAATGTGGTGGTCATGTGAGTGTGAGGGTGAAGAAAGGGGAGAAATGAAGAATGACTACACAGTCCTTAGTCTGAGACACAAAAGAATGCCACTGATACGTGACAGGAGACAATAGAAGAAAAGACACCAGGCCGGGCGTGGTGGCTCAAGCCTGTAATCCCAGCACTTTGGGAGGCCGAGACGGGCGGATCACGAGGTCAGGAGATCGAGACCATCCTGGTTAACATGGTGAAACCCCGTCTCTACTAAAAAATACAAAAAAAAAAACTAGCCGGGCGAGGTGGTGGATGCCTGTAGTCCCAGCTACTCGGGAGGCTGAGGCAGGAGAATGGCGTGAACCCGGGAGGCGGAGCTTGCAGTGAGCTGAGATCCGGCCACTGCACTCCAGCCTGGGTGACAGAGCGAGACTCCGTCTCAAAAAAAAAAAAAAAAAAAAAAAAAGAAGAAAAGACACCTCTGGGGAAAATATTATAATGGGTCCAGTATGAGACGATGGGGATATCTAAGTATCTAAGTATCCATGTGGCGAGATTATATATGCAGTGAGATACAGAGGACTAGAAAAAAAAAAAGTCTAGGGTTGAGAATCTCCTGCACAGAGTTAGTGAGAATCTCTATGAGAATCTCCTGCATAGAGTTAGTGGTGCTATAATAGGAGTAAACATACTGTCTCAAGGTTCACCAAGGCAGAGTGTACAGCATATGTCTGATATTCCAGGTTAATAACCATTATAAAAAGAGAAAAGTAAACCTCGCTTTTCAATTTGGGATAATACAACTAAATCTGCCAACCTCCAATGTTCTCTCATTTCCATTTATAACAATATATCCAAGATCACAGTTAGTAGCGCATTATCTCCCAGGCATATTTTTATAATACTCACCTATGGAATTCACAGTAACAAACTAGGTGAGATTAAATCCTAGCTGGGAACTCTCCGAAACTCTTCACCTATTTTGGATTTCAGATCTCTCTTACACACGCGTATTATACTACCTCAGCTCAAAGATCATTGCTCTTCAGCATATATGCCTCAAGCATTTGTTAGGTCAATATGGGAAATATAAGAAAGTATAAAAGATGACAGATATACACAAGGAGGCTATGATTTCCAAAGATATCCTTCTGTAAAATTTATGCTAGCCAGGACTAATGTCAACCTAAATCTGGAAGCTCCCAATATAAGCAGAAACTAGTACTTGAAAAAGTTAGGAAATAAACAGTAGAGAAAGAAAGGTGGAGATATGGGTGGATCAGTATATGATTAATCAGACCATTCACAAAAGGTGACTTCTCCTGAGCAGGGACCTTTAGCTGGTATAAAAGGTCACTCTCCTGACCTTTAGTATCCTGCCACTCCTTCAATTGACATCCTACATGTATGTCGGTGAACTGGGTAAGAGGGAATCCATCCAACTATTCCTACTTATTGTTAACCAAGGTGGAAATCTAGGGACATACTCTGCATAACATTACTGGATGCTTGGATTTCTTAAAAAGTTATTTTAGGTCCCCCATAACCATAACATTCTCTAATAGAGAAGGAAATTGAAGACAGAAATGTGCCTTCTCTGAGATTACTCAGTACTCTTTGCATTGCTGCATTGTACAGCCTTAAGACATGGTAGGCTAAAAGAAAGACAGCATTATTGATTGTCTCCACTATTTTCAGAGGGCTTTATCTAAATATTATGCAGCTCTTACTGTGGACTGGATGAGTCATACTTCTTGTTGAATCTTTAGATGCAGAGGATGCTTATATCCTGCATCTTTTTAGACACATGATAATTTAGACAGGATCAGTAAGACCAGTTAGATCAATATCAGTAGGACAGAAGCTGATTTCAGGAAACCAAACTTCTGATTCTCTATTATCTGAATTCATGATGGTTGAATTCTAATGGAACGATTCATCCATTGATTCATGTAACTGAGTCCTACTGCTGAGTAGGTACTTTGATACATGACACAGATACTAATATGAATAAGCTGTAATCACTGGCCTTGCCTGACAAAGATCACTTATCATATGAGACAATCCCATAAAATGCCAACTGTAATTCAGTACACTACATGCTATATGTAGAATGAGTGCTAGGCATGCAAAGAAAACAATGTGAATAATGTGCTAAAGAAAAATGAAGGAAAGATACTTTACACAGACAAAAACACTTATTTGTTTATTCATACAACAATAATCGATAAGTGCCTGCCT
Source organism: Theropithecus gelada (assembly GCF_003255815.1). Lineage (NCBI taxonomy): Eukaryota > Metazoa > Chordata > Mammalia > Primates > Cercopithecidae > Theropithecus > Theropithecus gelada. The sequence goes on along the minus strand of NC_037668.1, from coordinate 17,662,969 downwards.
ACCATGAGCAAGGCCCTATTCTAGATTCTGAGTTTACAGTAGTAAACAGACAAAATCATCACTCTCAAAGAGCTTACACATTCTGGAAGGGGAAACATAAACTAATCAAATTTCAAATGGTAATAAAATGACATAAAGAAAATAAATGTACCAGAGATAAGAAGGAAAGTTACTCATAGGAGACATCATCTGAACAGAACCAGAAATACAGACACCAGCTATGTATGGAAAAAGAGATCAACAAACAAGTCAGAGCACAGGGTCTTTAGAAAAGAACAGGCAGAATAGACACCATATTCTTCTGAGCTGAAAGGTCAGTGAGTCCACAGCATGGTGAAGAAGGAGAAGGGAGGTACAAAATGAGATTAGAGAAGCAGATGAGGGTCAAATCACAAAAAGAATAATAGTAAAAAGTTTACTATCCTAAGTATAATAAGAAGTTCTTCGAGTGTTTTTTAAGAAGGGAAGTAACACTGATTTACATTTTTAAAACTTCATGCTGATTGTTGTGTGGATAGGAGATTGTGGGATGAAGCAAGAAGAAAGAGCAGAGAATAGTTGCAATAATATAGCTGGGACGATGGAAACATGAACTAGAGTATTAACAGTAAAGATGGAAATAAAGATGGATTAAGAATATTTTGAGGCTGGGTGTGGTGGTTTATGCCTGTAATCCCACCACTTTGGAAGGCCAAGATGGGTGGATGGCCTGAGCTTAGGAGTTCGAAACCAGCATGGCCAACATAGCAAAGCCCTGTCTCTACCAAAAATACAAAAATTAGCCAGGCATGGTAGCGTGCACCTGTGGTCTCAGCTACTTGGGAGGCTGAGGTGGGAGGATCGCTTGAGCCTGGAAGGCAGAGGTTGCAGTGAGCCAAGATCATGCCACTGCACTCCAGCCTGGGTGACAGAATGAGACCCTGTCTCAAAAAGAAAATAAATTTTTTTTGAGAGAAAACTGTTAGGGCTTGCTGATGGACTGTACATACAAGATGAGGAAAAGAGAAATGAAAGATGACTCGACATTTTAGTCTGACCAAGCTGGTTGATGATAATAACTTTTTATGATATTTGAATGAAGAACAATAGGTGCACTATAGTTTGATGAAGGAGAAATCAGGAGCTCTGTTTTGGTCACATCAAGTTTGAAATGGCTATAAACATCTCAAATGCCAAACAAGCAGCTAGGCAACATCCATATGGCTAAGTTCAATGGTCATTTCAATTGCTTAGCATCTTAGCAGTATTTAGCATTTAGCTAACTTCTCCTTCCTTCTTTCTCTTGCCTCCCATGACACTATATTTTCCTAGATTTCCTCCTACCTCGTTGGCCACTACTTCTGCATCTACCTGACTGGCTTTGCCTCCTCTGCTTGACTTCTAAAGATTGAAAGGCTCCAGAGCTCTGTTTCTTTTTTTTTTTTTTCATACATATCTACACATTATTCCCTAGGGAGTCTCATTCTAGTCCTTTGACATGCCATCTGTATGCCAGGAGTTCTAGCTATAGTCTAGTGACAGTGATGGACAATCAGGAGATTCAAAAGAACAGTCAGTATCTACCCATGACCAGTCTAAATATGGTCATAGGCAATACTGATCCAGCAAAAGACGAAAACAAAACCCTAGTCATGGTCAAACAGAAAGAAGCTCCAGATAGTCAGTATCTCAGCAGGGCCAAATAACCAGTCATTGACAGTTTGCATGGATTCAATGAACAGTCAGGAGAGAGTGCCAAGTCATCTCATAACCAGTCATTACCTAGAGAGTCTGGAATCAGTACAAGTGGACAAAGGTGCCCAGGTATAGTCAATTTAATGATATTGAAAGACAATCAGAAAACTCAGTCAGCATCAACCCATGAATAGCTTGGGTGTGGCCACAAACAACAGAAATCTGATAAAATAGGAAAACAAGGCTCTCACCACAGATAATCACAAGATAGTGTTAGATGCTCAAGACAGACATCTATTTATGGACAGTCTGGGTCTAGACATGGAAAATCTGGACCCAATACAAGAAGACATGGATCCAGCCACAGTCAATAAGGAGAGAGCTCTGGACATTCATGATCTTCTCATAGATAATCATCACCTGTACAGTCTACATCCAGCATAAAAGCAGAGATCTAAATTTACTCTTTCCAGTAATGAAGCATAGTTAGGAGACTGGGATAGACAGTTACCCTTCTCCTATGATCAAGCTGTGTATAGGCATAGGTGGTCTGGATCCAGTCCCCCCCCAAAAAAAAAAGAAAGAAAGAAAGAAAAGAAATAGCTCTAGCCATGGACAGTCAAAAGGTAACCCAGAAACTCATCAAGGATGGACATCTACTCATAGGAAATCTAGTCTTCCAAGAAGAATCTGTGTTCAACACAAGGAAAAGAAATTGGTTCACTATGGACAATCAAAAGGCAGCACTGGACCTTCAGGGTCAATTCACAGATGAGCACTATTAATATATTCTGGACCCAAAATAAGAAGACATCAAGGATGAAGTTATAATCAGGTCAGTGACCATAAAATACAATCTGGAGACACAGAGATATAGTTAGAATCAACCCATGGACAGTTGGTTGATAAGAGATATTTCTATAAACTCTAAACGGTAGGTCTTATCAGAGACAAACATCCACTAATGGTTAGTCTGAATCTATATATGAACAATCAGGACCCAACACTAGAAAAAGGCAGATAGATGGCCCATGAACAGACATGATACAGCTCTAGACAATCCATGTTTTTTCTTAGCCAGATATAAATTCATGGACAGTTTGGGTCTGGTCATGGAGAAGTGACGATCAGTAAAACAATGGACAAAGGAAGTTCCCTCCAGGAACAAGAAAGTCATAGTCATAATCAAGCAGGAGATAGATAACACACTCAGAAGCCAGACAAGTCAAACCCAAGGTGAATTTGGGTCTAATCACATACAGAGTGATAGTAATGGTGCAAGGATCAGGTTATAGTTGTAAACATGGCAGCTATGGAAGTGCTGATACAGCTATGGATAGTCTGAAAAACAATAGACCATTCAACCTTGATTTCAGTCCATTGAAATCTGGGGATAAAAGCACAAATAAGCATAGTGGGTTTTTTTTGTTTGTTTGTGTGCTTGCTTGCTTGTTTTTCTGAGACGGAGTCTCACTCTGTCGCCCAGGCTGGAGTACAGTGGTGCAATCTCAGTTCACTGCAAGCTCCGCCTCCTGGGTTCACGCCATTCTCCTGCCTCAGCATCCCGAGTAGCTGGGACTACAGGAGCCTGCCACTACACCCAGCAAATTTTTTGTGGCTTTAGTAGAGACGGGGTTTCACTGAAGCCTAGTCTTAAGCAGTCAGGATCTCCCTGATCATTCAGGGTCTGGATCAACAGGTAAGACAGAAAGGCAAAGATTTAATCTTGGATACTCAGGAATAAGCCATAAACAATCATTTGATACTATTAAAGCAAAAGAATACACTAACACTTGTTAAACTGGTAAGACAGACGTTATTCAAGGCTACCTTGATAGGTGTAGGGACTACTGCAATGGGATTTTTGTAGTTGGGAGAGAGATGGAGCTCAATTCCTAATGCAACAAAGAAAAGAGGACATTTATAGCCAAGGAGAAGAATGTGGAGGGTCAGTGGTTAAAAAATTACTGCAAGGGTAAGATAATTCTTGATAAGCTGGCCTAACAAGATTTTTTCTGAAGACAAGCCACAGTGATCCCATATTACCTGGGAAATGGTGAGAGAGGAAGAATTTGGTCAGATACTGAAGGCAATCATATATCAAGGGTGGAGGGTTCTGTCTAAACTGATTTAACAGGATTCTTGCTAAAACTGGACTCTTGTGGACATTCCCAAGAATGGGGTCTAGGTCAGAAGAGCCTGACTAGTTAGGTCCAGGGGAGAGTCTCTGTCGATATTCGTGGTCAGTCTGGACCAAGCAGAGGTAGATGAGCATGAATTACTTATAGTCCGTCAGTGGCCTAAAATAATTATGGGACATCATCAAGTGAACTAACCTCTATATAACAAGAATTCCCAGGAGACAAAAAAGAGAAGGGGCTAGCAAGCATATTTAAGGAAATAACAGCTGAAAGTTTCCGAAATCTGGAGAGAGATGATGTCATCCAAGTACAAGATGCTCAGAAGTCACTAATCAAATTCAACCCAAAGAGGAAATCCCCAAGATATATCATAATTAAATTAGCAGAAATTAAAGACAAAGCAAGACTACTCAAAGCAGCAAAAGAAAAGAAACATACCTTATTCAATGAAGCCCCTGTACGATTTTCAGCAGAATTCTCAGTAGAAACTCTGCAGACCAGGAGAGAACAGGATGCCATATTCAAAGTGACAAAGGAAAAAAGAAAAAAATTCTGTACCCAGCACAGTTAGCCTTCAAACACAAAAAAGAGATAAATAATTTCCAGACAAACAAAAACTGAGAGAATTCCTTAACAGCAGACCTGTCTTACAGGAATGCTAAAGGGAGTTCTTCAATCTGAAAGAAATGGATGCTAACGTACAAGAAAACATCTGAAGTTATTAAACTCACTGCTAAAAGAAAAAAAAAACAGACAAATTCAGAATACTCTAAATGCCTTGACTGCCCATGGCAGGATCCTTGATTTTCTCCTGTGCTGGATCACATATGTCCATGGGTGGACTCAGATTGTCTACTTTCTTCAACTGTAATTGATGTAAGTAAGTCACTTATATTTTAAGAATAAAGACTAACAGATAAATTTATTAAAATAATAACTAAAACAATTGGTTAAGAGATAGGTAATATAAAAATGTAAATTGAAACATCAAAAAGTCAAAAAGTGGGGAGGAAATAGTGTTAAAGTGCGGAGGGTTTTTTGTTGTTGTTTTTGTTGCTGTTGCTATTTTTCTTTTCTTTGCAATGAAGTTAAGTCACTATCAGCTTAAGATAACCTGTAATAACATAAGATGTTTTTGTAGGCTTCATGGTAATCAAAAAGCAAAACCTATCATAAATACACTAAAAATAAATAGCACAAAATCAAAACATAGTATGGGAGAAAACCACTTAACCACAAAGGTAAGCAAGAATAGAGAGAAAATTCTACCAAACAACTAGAAAACAAGTAACAAAATGCCAATAGTAAACCCTTACCTATCATTAATAACTTTTAATATAAATGAATTAATTTCTAAAATTAAATGACATAGAGTGACTGAATGGATTTTTTTAAATGACCCAACTATAGGTTGTCTATAAGAAACTTACTTCATCTATAAAGACATGCACAGACTGAAAGTGAAGAGACGGAAAAAGGTACTTCGTGCAAATGGAAATCAAAAGAGAGCAGGAGTAGCTATACTTAGATAAAAGAGGGTTCAAATTAAGAATGAATTTGAAAAAAGACAAAAAAGGTCATTATATAATGATATAAAGGAGTCAATACAATAAAACGATATAACAATGGTAAATATATACACACCCAACACCAGAGCATCCAAATATACAAGTCAAGTATTAATACATTTAAAAGGGAGGTTAGCTGCAATACACTAATAGTGGGGAACCTAAACATGCTACCTTCAGTAATGGACAGATCATTCAGACAGAAAGTCAATGAACATCAGAGTTAAGCTACACTCCAGATCATATGGACCTAAAAGACATTTACAGAACATTCCATCCAATAGCTACAGAATACACATTCTTCTCATTGGCACCAGAAACATTCTCCAGGATGGATCGTATGTTAGGACAAAAAACAAGTCTTAATAAATTTTTAGGCCGGGCGCGGTGGCTCAAGCCTGTAATCCCAGCACTTTGGGAGGCCGAGACGGGCGGATCACGAGGTCAGGAGATCGAGACCTTCCTGGCGAACACGGTGAAACCCCGTCTCTACTAAAAAATACAAAAAACTAGCCGGGCGAGGTGGCGGGCGCCTGTAGTCCCAACTACGCGGGAGGCTGAGGCAGGAGAATGCCGTGAACCCGAGAGGCGGAGCTTGCAGCGAGCTGAGATCCGGCCACTGCACTCCAGCCTGGGCGGCAGAGCGAGACTCCGTCTCAAAAAAAAAAAAAATTTAAAAAAAATTTAAAAATAAATAAATAAATAAATAAATAAATTTTTAAAAACTAAAATCATATCAAGTATATTTTCAGACTACAAAGGAAAAAAACTAGAAATCAATAAGAAGAGGAACTTGGGAAACTGAACAAATCCATGGAAACTAAACAACATGCTCCTGAATGACCATTGGGTCATGAAAGAAATTAACATGAAATAAAAAATTTCTTCAAACAAATGAAAAGCGAAACACGGCCGAATAGGAACAGCTCCAGTCTCCAGCTCCCAGCGAGAGCGACATAGAATACAGGTGATTTCTGCATTATCAACTGAGGAACACAGCTCATCACCAGCAATGGATCAAAGCTGGATGGAGAATGACTTTGACAAGATGAGAGAAGAAGGCTTCAGTCGATCAAACTTCTCAGAGCTAAAGGAGGAATTATGTACCCAGTGCAAAGAAACTAAAAATCTTGAAAAAAGAGTGGAAGAATTGATAACCAGAATAATTAATGCAGAGAAGGCCATAAACGAACGGACAGAGATGAAAAACATGACGAGAAAAACGTGACAAACGCACAAGCTTCAGTAACTGACTCGATCAACTGGAAGAAAGAGTATCAGCGATTGATGATCAAATGAATGAAATGAAGTGAGAAGAGAAATCTAAAGAAAAAAGAAGAAAAAGAAATGAACAAAGCCTGCAAGAAGTATGGGATTATGTAAAAAGACCATATCTATGTCTGATTGGGGTGCCTGAAAGTGAGGGGGAAAATGGAACCAAGTTGGAAAACACTCTTCAGGATATCATCCAGGAGAACTTCCCCAACCTAGTAGGGCAGGCCAACATTCAAATTCAGGAAATACAGAGAACACCACACAGATACTCCTCGAGAAGAACAACTCCAAGACACATAATTGCCAGATTCACCAAAGTTGAAATGAAAGAAAAAATCTTAAGGGCAGCCAGAGAGAAAGGTCGGGTTACCCACAAAGGGAAGCTCATCAGACTAACAGCAGATGTCTCGGCAGAAACTACAAGCCAGAAGAGAGTGGGGGCCAATATTCAACATTCTTAAAGGAAAGAATTTTAAACCCAGAATTTCATATCCAGCCAAACTAAGTTTCATAAGTGAAGGAGAAATAAAATCCTTTACAGATAAGCAAATGCTTAGAGATTTTGTCACCACCAGGCCTGCCTTACAAGAGACCCTGAAGGAAGCACTAAACATGGAAAGGAACAACTGGTACCAGCCATTGCAAAAACATGCCAAAATGTAAAGACCATCGAGGCTAGGAAGAAACTGTAACTACTAACGAGCAAAATAACCAGTTAATATCATAATGGCAGGATCAAGTTCACACATAACAATATTAACCTTAAATGTAAATGGACTAAATGTTCCAATTAAAAGACACAGACTGGCAAACTGGATAAAGGGTCAGGACCCATCAGTCTGCTGTATTCAGGAGACCCATCTCACATGCAGAGATATACATAGGCTCAAAATAAAGGGATGGAGGAAGATTTACCAAGCAAATGGAGAACAAAAAAAAGCAGGGGTTGCAATACTACTCTCTGATAAAACAGACTTTAAACCATCAAAGATCAAAAGAGACAAAGAAGGCCATTACATAATGGTAAAGGGATCAATTCAACAGGAAGAGCTAACTATCCTAAATATATATGCACCCAATACAGGAGCACCCAGATTCATAAAGCACGTCCTTAGAGACTTACAAAGAGACTTAGACTCCCATACAATAATAATGGGAGACTTCAACACCCCACTGTCAACATTAGACAGATCAACGAGACAGAAAGTTAACAAGGATATCCAGGAATTGAACTCATCTCTGCAGCAAGCAGACCTAATAGACATCTACAGAACTCTCCACCCCAAATCAACAGAATATACATTCTTCTCAGCACCACATCACACTTATTCCAAAATTGACCACATAATTGGAAGTAAAGCACTCCTCAGCAAATGTACAAGAACAGAAATTATAACAAACTGTCTCTCAGACCACAGTGCAATCAAAGTAGAACTCAGGACTAAGAAACTCAATCAAAACCGCTCAACTACATGGAAACTGAATAACCAGCTCCTGAATGACTACTGGGTACACAACGAAATGAAGGCAGAAATAAAGATGTTCTTTGAAACCAATGAGAACAAAGATACAACATACCAGAATCTCTGGGACACATTTAAAGCAGTGTGTAGAGGGAAATTTATAGCACTAAATGCACACAAGAGAAAGCTGTCTAAAATTGACACATTAACATCACAATTAAAAGAACTAGAGAAGCAAGAGCAAACACATTCAAAAGCTAGCAGAAGGCAAGAAATAACTAAGATCAGAGCAGAACTGAAGGAGATAAAGACACAAAAAACCCTCCAAAAAACCAATGAATCCAGGAGCTGGTTTTTTGAAAAGATCAACAAAATTGATAGACCACTAGCAAGACTAATAAAGAAGAAAAGAGAGAGGAATCAAATGATGCAATAAAAAATGATAAAGGGGATATCACCACCAACCCCACAGAAATACAAACTACCATCAGAAATACTATAAGCACCTCTATGCAAATAAACTAGAAAATCTAGAAGAAATGGATAATTTCCTGGACACTTACACTCTCCCAAGACTAAACCAGGAAGAAGCTGAATTCCTGAACAGACCAATAGCAGGCTCTGAAATTGAGGCAATAATTAATAGCCTACCAACCAAAAAAAGTCCAGGATCAGATGGATTCACAGCTGAATTCTACCAGAGGTACAAGGAGGAGCTGGTACCATTTCTTCTGAAACTATTCCAATCAATGGAAAAGAGGGAATCCTCCCGAACTCATTTTATGAGGCCAACATCATCCTGATACCAAAGCCTGGCAGAGACACTACAAAAAAGGAGAATTTTAGACCAATATCCCTGATGAACATCGATGCAAAAATCCTCAATAAAATACTGGCAAACCGGATCCAGCAGCACATCAAAAAGCTTATCCACCATGATCAAGTGGGCTTCATCCCTAGGATGCAAGGCTGGTTCAACATACGCAAGTCAATAAATTTAATCCAGCATATAAACAGAACCAAAGACAAAAAAACACATGATTATCTCAATAGATGCAGAAAAGGCCTTTGACAAAATTCAACAGCCCTTCATGCTAAAAACTCTCAATAAATTCGGTATTGATGGAACGTATCTCAAAATAATAAGAGCTATTTATGACAAACCCACAGCCAATATCATACTGAATGAGCAAAAACTGGAAAAATTCCCTTTGAAAACTGGCACGAGACAGGGATGCCCTCTCTCACCACTCCTATTCAACATAGTGTTGGAAGTTCTGGCTAGGGCAATTAGGCAAGAGAAAGAAATCAAGGGTATTCAGTTAGGAAAAGAAGAAGTCAAATTGTCCCTCTTTGCAGATGACATGATTGTATATTTAGAAAACCCCATCGTCTCAACCCAAAATCTCCTTAAGCTGATAAGCAACTTCAGCAAAGTCTCAGGATACAAAATTAATGTGCAAAAATCACAAGCATTCTTATACACCAGTAACAGACAAACAGAGAGCCAAATCATGAATGAACTTCCATTCACAATTGCTTCAAAGAGAATAAAATACCTAGGAATCCAACTTACAAGGGATGTAAAGGACCTCTTCAAGGAGAACTACAAACCACTGCTCAGTGAAATAAAAGAGGACATAAACAAATGGAAGAACATACCATACTCATGGATAGGAAGAATCAGTATCATGAAAATGGCCATACTGCCCAAGGTAATTTATAGATTCAATGCCATCCCCATCAAGCTACCAATGAGTTTCTCACAGAATTGGAAAAAACTGCTTTAAAGTTCATATGGAACAAAAAAAGAACCCGCATCTCCAAGACAATCCTAAGTCAAAAGAACAAAGCTGGAGGCATCATGCTACCTGACTTCAAGCTATACTACAAGGCTACAGTAACCAAAACAGCATGGTACTGGTACCAAAACAGAGATATAGACCAACGGAACAGAACAGAGTCCTCAGAAATAATACCACACATCTACAGCCGTCTGATCTTTGACAAACCTGAGAGAAACAAGAAATGGGGAAAGGATTCCCTATTTAATAAATGGTGCTGGGAAAATTGGCTAGCCATAAGTAGAAAGCTGAAACTGGATCCTTTCCTTACTCCTTATATGAAAATTAATTCAAGATGGATTAGAGACTTAAATGTTAGACCTAATACCATAAAAACCCTAGAAGAAAACCTAAGAAATACCATTCAGGACATAGGCATGGGCAAGGACTTCATGTCTAAAACACCAAAAGCAATGGCAATAAAAGCCAAAATTGACAAATGGGATCTAATTAAACTAAAGAGCTACTTCACAGCAAAAGAAACTACCATCAGAGTGAACAGGCAACCTACAGAATGGGAGAAAAATTTTGCAATCTACTCATCAGACAAAGGGCTAATATCCAGAACCTACAAAGAACTCAAACAAATTTACAAGAAAAAAACAAACAACCCCATCAAAAAGTGGGCAAAGGATATCAACAGACATTTCTCAAAAGAGGACATTCATACAGCCAACAGACACATGAAAAAATGCTCATCATCACTCGCCATCAGAGAAATGCAAATCAAAACCACAATGAGATACCATCTCACACCAATTAGAATGGCGATCATTAAAAAGTCAGGAAACAACAGGTGCTGGAGAGGATGTGGAGAAATAGGAACACTTTTACACTGTTGGTGGGATTGTAAACTAGTTCAACCATTATGGAAAACAGTATGGCGATTCCTCAAGGATCTAGAACTAGAAGTACCATATGACCCAGCCATCCCATTACTGGGTATATACCCAAAGGATTATAAATCATGCTGCTATAAAGACACATGCACACGTATGTTTATTGCGGCACTATTCACAATAGCAAAGACTTGGAATCAACCCAAATGTCCATCAGTGACAGACTGGATTAAGAAAATGTGGCACATATACACCATGGAATACTATGCAGCCATAAAAAAGGATGAGTTTGTGTCCTTTGTAGGGACATGGATGCAGCTGGAAACCATCATTCTCAGCAAACTATCGCAAGAACAGAAAACCAAACACCGCATGTTCTCACTCATAGGTGGGAACTGAACAATGAGATCACCTGGACTCGGGAAGGGGAACATCACACACCGGGACCTATCACGGGGAGTGGGGAGGGGCAAGGGATTGCATTGGGAGTTATACCTGATGTAAATGACGAGTTGATGGGTGCAGCACACCAACATGGCACAAGTATACATATGTAACAGACCTGCACGTTATGCACATGTACCCTAGAACTTAAAGTATAATAAAAAATAAATAAATAAATAAAAATAAATAAATAAAAAATAAAATAAAATAAAATAAAAAAAGAAAAGTGAAACACAACATACCAAGATCTGTGGGATACAACAAAAGCAGCGATAAGAAACAAGTTCACAGCAATAAACACCTACATCAAAAAAACAGAAAGACCTCAAATAAACAATCCTAAAATGCACCTCAGGGAACTAAAAAATAAGAACAAACCAAACCCCAAATCAGCAGAAGGAAAGAAATAGTAAAGATCAGAGCACAACTAAATGAAATATAGACTAAAATAATGTTACAAAGGATCAATGAAAAGTTGTTTTTTGAAAAGATAAGCAAAATCAATAAAACACTTGCTAGACTAATGAAGGAAAAAAGGAAAAAATACCCAAGTAAAATCGGAAATGAAAAAGGAGACATTGCAACTAATACCACAAAATTTAAAATGTTCACCAGAGACTATTATGAACTATACACTAACAAACTAGAAAACCTATAAGACATACACAAGTTCCTGGACACATACAACTTACCAAAATTGAATCAGGAAGAGAGAAAACCTGAACAGACAATTAATGGGTAATGAGATTAAATCAGTAATAAAAAGTTTCCTAGCAAAGAAAAGTCCAGGACCAGATGGCTTCACTGCCAAATTCAACTAAACTTTCAAAGAACAAAACAAATCTTAACAAATTTTTAAAAATCAAAATCATATCAAGTATCTTTCCAACAATGGATTAAAACTAGAAATTAATAATAGAAGGAACAATAGAAATTGTACAAAATCATGGAAATTAAACAACATGCTCCTCAACAATGAATAGGTCAATGAAGAAAATAAGAAATTTGTTGAGGAAAAAATGAATAAACAATGTACGAAAATCTATAGAATATAGCAAAAGTAGTTCTAAGAGGTAAATTCACAGCAATAAAGGCCTACATCAAAAAAAGTAGAAAGACTCCAAATAAACAACCTAATGAGGCACTTCAAGAAACTAGAAAAGCAAGAACAAACCAAACCCAAAATTAGTAGAAAAAAAGAAATAATAAAAATTAGAGCAGAAAAAATGGCATTGAGAGTATATATATAATATAATCAATGAAAACACGACATTGAGACTATAGATAATATATATTATCAATGAAAAATGACATTGAGACTATATATATACATATCATCAATTAAATGAAAATTTGGTTTTTTGGAAAGATAAACAAAATCATGAAACCATTAGCTAGACTAAGAAAAGACCCCAGTAAAAATCAAGGATGAAGAAAAGACATTACAACTGATTCCACAGATACATACAAAGGATTATTAGAGACCATAATGAACAATTTGTTGTATGCCAACAAATTGGAAAACCTAGAGGAAATAGATAAATTCCTGGAAACATACAACCTACCAATATTGAATCAGGAAAAAAAAAGAAAATTTGAACAGACCAATAATGATTAATGAGATTCAATTGGTAACAACAAATTTCTCAACAAAGGAAAGTCCAGAACCAGACGGCTTCACTGCCAAATTCAACCACACTTTTCAAGAAGTATAAACATCAATTCTCCTAAAACTGTTCCCAAAAATTGAAGAGGAGGGAATTCTAACTCATTCTATGAGGCCAGAATTACTCCGATACCCAAACCAGATAGAAACACAACAAAAAAAAGAAAACTACAGGCCAATATGCCTGATGAACATAGATGTAAACATCCTGAACAAAATACTAGCAAACCAAATTTAACAACACATAAAAAGATTATTTATCATGATTAAATGGGGTTCGCCCTGAATAAAAGCATGCTTCAACATATGCAAATCAATAAAAGTGATACATCACATGAACAGAATCAAGAACAAAAGCCATGATCATTTCCATAAATGCTAAAAAGGTACTTGATAAAATTCAACACTGCTTCATGATAAAAACTCTCAATAACTGGGTATAGAAGAAACATACTTCTAAGCAATAAAGCCCATATATGACAAACCCACAGCTAACATCATAATGAATGGGGAAAAATAAAGGCTTTCCTCTAAGCTCTGGAGCAAAACAAGGATGACCACTTTCACAACTCCTATTCGACATAGTACTGGAAGTCCTAGCCACAGCAATTAGGTAGGAGAAAGAAATAAAGGGCATCCAAACTGGAAAGGAAGAAATCAAATTATCCTTGTTTGCAGACATGATCTTGTATTTAGAAAAACCTAAAGACTCTACCTAAAAGTTCTTAGAACTGACAAACAAATTCCGTAAAGCTGTAGGATACAAAATCAACATGAAAATTCAGTGGCATTTATATACACCAGCAGCAAGCAATCTCAAAAAGAAATCAAGAAATCCATCCTATGACCCCGTTTATAGCACTACCAAAAAAACCTAAATGTCTAGGAATTAATTTAACCAGAGACGTGAAAGTTCCCTACAATAAAAACTATAAAACATTGATGAAAGAAACTGAAAAGGAGACAAGTAATGGAAAAAATCCCATGCTTATGGACTGGAAGAATTAATATTGTTAAAATGTCCATACTACTCCAAGAAATCTATAGATTCAATGCAATCCCTATGAAAATATCAATGACATCCTTCACAGACATAGAAAAAAGCATTCCTAAAATTTGTATGAAACCACAAAAGACCCCAAATAGCCAAAGCAATCCTGAGCAAAAAGAAGAAAGCTAGAGGCATCACACTACTTGACTTCAAATATACTACAAGTCTATTATAATCAAAATAGCATGGTATTGACACAAAAACAGACACATAAACCAATGGAACAGAATATAGAACCCAGAAATAGATCCACATATTTATAGCCAACTCATTTTCACAAATGTGCCAAGAACATACATTGGGGAAAGAATATCTTTTTCAATAAATAGTTCTGGGAAAACTGGATGTCCATATGCAGAAGAATGAAACTAGACCCCTATGTCTCACTATATACAAAAATCAACTCAAAATGGATTAAAGACTTAAATGTGATACCTAAAATCAGGAGACTGATGAGAGCAAACATTGGGGAAACACTTTCAGACATTTGTCTAGGCAAATTTTGGGGCGGGGTAAGACCTCAAAAGGACAGGCAACAAAAGTAAAAATAAATAAATGGAACTACATTGAATTAAAAAGTTCTGCAGAGCAAAGGAAACAACCAACATAATGAAGAGACAGCCTGTGGAACGGGAAGAAATATTTGCAAACTATTCATCTGACAAGGGATTAATAACCATTACATATAAGGAAACCAAACAGCTCAACAGCTAAGAAAAAAAAACATTAAAAAGTGGGCAAATTAGCTGAATAGATATTTCACAAAAGACATATAAATGGTCAAAAGGCATATGAAGAAATGCTCAGCATCACTAATTATCAAGGAAAATCACAATGAGATATCATCTCAGCCCAGTTAAAATGTCTATTATTAAAAAGAAAAAAATAACAGATGCTGGCAAGGATGCAGAGAAAACAGAACTCCTATACATTGTTGGTAGAATATACATTAGTACAGCCACTATGGAAAACAGTAAGAAAGTTCCTTAAAGCACTAAAAATAGATCTACCATATGATCCAGCAATCCCCCTCCTGGGTGTTCATCCAAAAGAAAGAAAATCAGTTTATTGAAGAGATATCTGCATGCTCACATTTATTGTGGCACTGTTCACAATAGTAACAATATGGAATCAATCTAAGTGTCCATCAGAGGACGAATGGATAAAGAAAGTAGTATATATACACAATGGAATATTATTTAGCCATTAAGAAAGAACAAAATTTGCAGCAACATGAATGGACCTGGAGGACATGTTAAGTGAAATAAGCCAGGCACCGAAAGGCAAATATTGCATGTTCTTACTCAAATGTGGGAGCTAAAAAAGCTTATCTCATGGAAGTAGAGTCGAATGATGGTTACCAAAGGCTGGGAAAGGTAGAAAGGAGGAAGGATAAAGAGAGATTGGTTAATGAGTATGAAAATACAGCTAGAAGGAATAGTTCTAGTGTTTGATACCATCATATGGTGAGTATAGTTAACAATAATTATTTATTTCAACATAGTTAGAAGAGATTTGGAATGTTCCCAATACAAAGAAATAATAAAAGTTAGAGGTGATAAATATCCCAATTGTCCTGATTTGATTATTACACATCACATGCATGTATCAAAATATCACATGTACCTGATAAATATGTATAATTATTAGGTATCAATTTTAAAAATTTAAAAAAAGCTAAGCATATCTAGAACAGAGCCTTGCAAAATTCCAACACCATTAAAAGAAGCAAGCAAAGACAACTGGAATTAATATTTTTGCTAACCAAATAGTAACTCCATATTTATATTATATAACTTAGGTTAGTAAATTATAATTATAAAGCCTATTATTATCATTATGATAATTTTATAAGACATATATATAATTACACAATTCCACATACACGATACTGTTGATTCAGACTAACATTCTGCATGTGTTAAATATTCTTGCCAGTGTAATTGTCCCTTTAAGAGTTGAGTCTTTTTTTTTTTTTTTTTTTTTTAAATTTATTTATTATTATTATACTGTAAGTTGTAGGGTACATATGCATAACGTGCAGGTTTGTTACATATGTATACTTGTGCCTTGTTGGTGTGCTGCACCCATCAACTCATCATTTACATCAGGTATAACTCCCAATGCAATCCCTCCCCCCGCCCCCCTCCCCATGATAGGCCCCGGTGTGTGATGTTCCCCTTCCCGAGTCCAAGTGATCTCATTGTTCAGTTCCCACCTATGAGTGAGAACATGCGGTGTTTGGTTTTCTGTTCTTGTGATAGTTTGCTAAGAATGATGGATTCCAGCTGCATCCATGTCCCTACAAAGGACACAAACTCATCCTTTTTTATGGCTGCATAGTATTCCATGGTGTATATATGCCACATTTTCTTAATCCAATCTGTCACTGATGGACATTTGGGTTGATTCCAAGTCTTTGCTATTGTGAATAGTGCTGCAATAAACATACGTGTGCATGTGTCTTTATAGCAGCATAATTTATAATCCTTTGGGTATATCCCCAGTAATGGGATGGCTGGGTCATATGGTACATCTAGTTCTAGATCCTTGAGGAATCGCCATACTGTTTTCCATAATGGTTGAACTAGTTTACAATCCCACCAACAGTGTAAAAGTGTTCCTATTTCTCCACATCCTCTCCAGCACCTGTTGTTTCCTGACTTTTGAATGATCGCCATTCTAACTGGTGTGAGATGGTATCTCATTGTGGTTTTGATTTGCATTTCTCTGATGGCCAGTGATGATGAGCATTTTTTCATGTGTTTGTTGGCTGTATGAATGTCTTCTTTTGAGAAATGTCTATTCATATCCTTTGCCCACTTTTTGATGGGGTTGTTTGTTTTTTTCTTGTAAATTTGTTGGAGTTCTTTGTAGGTTCTGGATATTAGCCCTTTGTCAGATGAGTAGATTGCAAAAATTTTCTCCCATTCTGTAGGTTGCCTGTTCACTCTGATGGTAGTTTCTTTTGCTGTGCAGAAGCTCTTTAGTTTAATTAGATCCCATTTGTCAATTTTAGCTTTTGCTGCCGTTGCTTTTGGTGTTTTAGACATGAAGTCTTTGCCCATGCCTATGTCCTGAATGGTACTACCTAGATTTTCCTCTAGGATTTTTATGGTATTAGGTCTAACATTTAAGTCTCTAATCCATCTTGATTTAATTTTCGTATAAGGAGTAAGGAAAGGATCCAGTTTCAGCTTTCTACTTATGGCTAGCCAATTTTCCCAGCACCATTTATTAAATAGGGAATCCTTTCCCCATTTCTTGTTTTTCTCAGGTTTGTCAAAGATCAGATGGCTGTAGATGTGTGGTATTATTTCTGAGGACTCTGTTCTGTTCCATTGGTCTATATCTCTGTTTTGGTACCAGTACCATGCTGTTTTGGTTACTGTAGCCTTGTAGTATAGTTTGAAGTCAGGTAGCGTGATGCCTCCAGCTTTGTTCTTTTGACTTAGGATTGTCTTGGAGATGCGGGTTCTTTTTTGGTTCCATATGAACTTTAAAGCAGTTTTTTCCCAATTCTGTGAAGAAACTCATTGGTAGCTTGATGGGGATGGCATTGAATCTATAAATTACCTTGGGCAGTATGGCCATTTTCACGATATTGATTCTTCCTATCCATGAGCATGGTATGTTCTTCCATTTGTTTGTGTCCTCTTTTATTTCACTGAGCAGTGGTTTGTAGTTCTCCTTGAAGAGGTCCTTTACATCCCTTGTAAGTTGGATTCCTAGGTATTTGATTCTCTTTGAAGCAATTGTGAATGGAAGTTCATTCATGATTTGGCTCTCTGTTTGTCTGTTACTAGTGTATAAGAATGCTTGTGATTTTTGCACATTAATTTTGTATCCTGAGACTTTGCTGAAGTTGCTTATCAGCTTAAGGAGATTTTGGGCTGAGACAATGGGGTTTTCTAAATATACAATCATGTCATCTGCAAAGAGGGACAATTTGACTTCTTCTTTTCCTAACTGAATACCCTTGATTTCTTTCTCTTGCCTGATTGCCCTAGCCAGAACTTCCAACACTATGTTGAATAGGAGTGGTGAGAGAGGGCATCCCTGTCTTGTGCCAGTTTTCAAAGGGAATTTTTCCAGTTTTTGCCCATTCAGTATGATATTGGCTGTGGGTTTGTCATAAATAGCTCTTATTATTTTGAGGTACGTTCCATCAATACCGAATTTATTGAGCGTTTTTAGCATGAAGGGCTGTTGAATTTTGTCAAAAGCCTTTTCTGCATCTATTGAAATAATCATGTGGTTCTTGTCTTTGGTTCTGTTTATATGCTGGATTATGTTTATTGATTTGCGAATGTTGAACCAGCCTTGCATCCCAGGGATGAAGCCCACTTGATCATGGTGGATAAGCTTTTTGATGTGTTGCTGAATCCGGTTTGCCAGTATTTTATTGAGGATTTTTGCATCGATGTTCATCAGGGATATTGGTCTAAAATTCTCTTTTTTTGTTGTATCTCTGCCAGGCTTTGGTATCAGGATGATGTTGGCCTCATAAAATGAGTTAGGGAGGATTCCCTCTTTTTCTATTGATTGGAATAGTTTCAGAAGGAATGGTACCAACTCCTCCTTGTACCTCTGGTAGAATTCAGCTGTGAATCCATCTGGTCCTGGACTTTTTTTGGTTGGTAGGCTATTAATTGTTGCCTCGATTTCAGAGCCTGCTATTGGTCTATTCAGGGATTCAACTTCTTCCTGGTTTAGTCTTGGAAGAGTGTAAGTGTCCAGGAAATTATCCATTTCTTCTAGGTTTTCCAGTTTATTTGCGTAGAGGTGTTTATAGTATTCTCTGATGGTAGTTTGTATTTCTGTGGGGTCGGTGGTGATATCCCCTTTATCATTTTTAATTGCGTCGATTTGATTCTTCTCTCTTTTCTTCTTTATTAGTCTTGCTAGTGGTCTGTCAATTTTGTTGATCTTTTCAAAAAACCAACTCCTGGATTCATTGATTTTTTGGAGGGTTTTTTGTGTCTCTATCTCCTTCAGTTCTGCTCTGATCTTAGTTATTTCTAGCCTTCTGCTAGCTTTCGAATGTGTTTGCTCTTGCTTCTCTAGTTCTTTTAATTGCGATGTTAGAGTGTCAATTTTAGATCTTTCCTGCTTTCTCTTGTGAGCATTTAGTGCTATAAATTTCCCTCTACACACTGCTTTAAATGTGTCCCAGAGATTCTGGTATGTTGTATCTTTGTTCTCATTGGTTTCAAAGAACATCTTTATTTCTGCCTTCATTTCGTGATGTACCCAGTAGTCATTCAGGAGCAGGTTGTTCAGTTTCCATGTAGTTGAGCGGTTTTGATTGAGTTTCTTAGTCCTGAGTTCTAGTTTGATTGCACTGTGGTCTGAGAGACAGTTTGTTATAATTTCTGTTCTTGTACATTTGCTGAGGAGTGCTTTACTTCCAATTACGTGGTCAATTTGGAATAAGTACGATGTGGTGCTGAGAAGAATGTATATTCTGTTGATTTGGGGTGGAGAGTTCTATAGATGTCTATTAGGTCTGCTTGCTGCAGAGATGAGTTCAATTCCTGGATATCCTTGTTAACTTTCTGTCTCGTTGATCTGTCTAATGTTGACAATGGAGTGTTGAAGTCTCCCATTATTATTGTATGGGAGTCTAAGTCTCTTTGTAAGTCTCTAAGGACTTGCTTTATGAATCTGGGTGCTCCTGTATTGGGTGCATATATATTTAGGATAGTTAGCTCTTCCTGTTGAATTGATCCCTTTACCATTATGTAATGGCCTTCTTTGTCTCTTTTGATCTTTGATGGTTTAAAGTCTGTTTTATCAGAGACTAGTATTGCAACCCCCGCTTTTTTTTGTTCTCCATTTGCTTGGTAAATCTTCCTCCATCCCTTTATTTTGAGCCTATGTATGTCTCTGCGTGTGAGATGGGTCTCCTGAATACAGCAGACTGATGGGTCTTGACTATTTATCCAGTTTGCCAGTCTGTGTCTCTTAATTGGAGCATTTAGTCCATTTACATTTAAGGTTAAGATTGTTATGTGTGAACTTGATCCTGCCATTATGATATTAACTGGTTATTTTGCTCATTAGTTGATGCAGTTTCTTCCTAGCCTCGATGGTCTTTACATTTTGGCATGTTTTTGAGATGGCTGGTACCGGTTGTTCCTTTCCATGTTGAGTGCTTCCTTCAGGGTCTCTTGTAAGGCAGGCCTAGTGGTGACAAAATCTCTAAGCATTTGCTTATCTGTAAAGGATTTTATTTCTCCTTCACTTATGAAACTTAGTTTGGCTGGATATGAAATTCTGGGTTTAAAATTCTTTTCTTTAAGAATGTTGAATATTGGCCCCCACTCTCTTCTGGCTTGTAGAGTTTCTGCCGAGAGATCTGCTGTGAGTCTGATGGGCTTCCCTTTGTGGGTAACCCGACCTTTCTCTCTGGCTGCCCTTAAGATTTTTTCCTTCATTTCAACTTTGGTGAATCTGGCAATTATGTGTCTTGGAGTTGCTCTTCTCGAGGAGTATCTTTGTGGCGTTCTCTGTATTTCCTGGATTTGAATGTTGGCCTGCCCTACTAGGTTGGGGAAGTTCTCCTGGATGATATCCTGAAGAGTGTTTTCCAACTTGGTTCCATTTTCCCCCTCACTTTCAGGCACCCCAATCAGACGTAGATTTGGTCTTTTTACATAATCCCATACTTCTTGCAGGCTTTGTTCATTTCTTTTTCTTCTTTTTTCTTTTGGTTTCTCTTCTCGCTTCATTTCATTCATTTGATCCTCAATTGCTGATACTCTTTCTTCCAGTTGATCGAGTCGGTTACTGAAGCTTGTGCATTTGTCACGTATTTCTCGTGTCATGGTTTTCATCTCTTTCATTTCGTTTATGACCTTCTCTGCATTAATTAGTCTAGCCGTCAATTCTTCCACTTTTTTTTCAAGATTTTTAGTTTCTTTGCGCTGGGTACGTAATTCCTCCTTTAGCTCTGAGAAATTTGATGGACTGAAGCCTTCTTCTCTCATCTCGTCAAAGTCATTCTCCGTCCAGCTTTGATCCGTTGCTGGCGATGAGCTGCGCTCCTTTGCCGGGGGAGATGCGCTCTTGTTTTTTGAATTTCCAGCTTTTCTGCCCTGCTTTTTCCCCATCTTTGTGGTTTTATCTGCCTCTGGTCTTTGATGATGGTGATGTACTGATGGGGTTTTGGTGTAGGTGTCCTTCCTGTTTGATAGTTTTCCTTCTAACAGTCAGGACCCTCAGCTGTAGGTCTGTTGGAGATTGCTTGAGGTCCACTCCAGACCCTGTTTGCCTGGGTAACAGCAGCAGAGGCTGCAGAAGATAGAATATTTCTGAACAGCAAGTGTACCTGTCTGATTCTTGCTTTGGAAGCTTCCTCTCAGGGGTGTACTCCACCCTGTGAGGTGTGGGGTGTCAGACTGCCCCTAGTGGGGGATGTCTCCCAGTTAGGCTACTCAGGGGTCAGGGACCCGCTTGAGCAGGGAGTCTGTCCCTTCTCAGATCTCAACCTCCGTGTTGGGAGATCCACTGCTCTCTCCAAAGCTGTCAGACAGAGTCGTTTGCGTCTGCAGAGGTGTCTGCTGCTTTGTTATTGTTTTCTGTGCCCTGCCCCCAGAGGTGGAGTCTACAGAGACAGGCAGGTTTCCTTGAGCTGCTGTGAGCTCCACCCAGTTCGAGCTTCCCAGCAGCTTTGTTTACCTACTTAAGCCTCAGCAATGGCGGGCGCCCCTCCCCCAGTCTCGCTGCTGCCTTGCCGGTAGATCACAGACTGCTGTAATAGCAATGAGGGAGGCTCCGTGGGTGTGGGACCCTCCCGGCCAGGTGTGGGATATGATCTCCTGGTGTGCCTGTTTGCTCAAAGCGCAGTATTGGGGTGGGAGTTACCCGATTCTCCAGGTGTTGTGTGTCTCAGTTCCCCTGGCTAGGAAAAGGGATTCCCTTCCCCCTTGCGCTTCTCAGGTGAGGCAATGCCTCGCCCTGCTTCAGCTCTCGCTGGTCGGGCTGCAGCAGCTGACCAGTACCGATCGTCCGGCACTCCCCAGTGAGATGAACCCAGTACCTCAGTTGAAAATGCCGAAATCACCGGTCTTCTGTGTCGCTGGCGCTGGGAGTTGAAGACTGGAGCTGCTCCTATTCGGCCATCTAAGAGTTGAGTCTTTTAAGAGTTAAGAGTCCTGATTTAAAGTCAGAAACCTGAGTTCAAATTCTACCTCTGCCACTTAGTATCAATGTGATTTTGCAAGTTAATTAACATGGTTAAACCTCAATTTCACTGTCTGTAAGACAGAAATACTAATACTTCACCTAAGAATTTGAACAGTTAATGTCTAAATATCTATAAATCACATTGACAGGTACACAGAAGATACTAATTTTAAAAAAAATAGCTCTGCAGCAAGTAACAATGGAAGCAAGCAAAAACAAGTTTTTACTTTTTTTTTTTTATAATAACGCTACACTCTAAAAATATATCCACAAGCAATGTGACCCTTACCTTAATAAGTGAGACACCAACAGGACAGGAACTAACTCAAAAACCAAGATGAGAAGAAAAACATAAAGAAGAGGAATTTATTGTGACAAGTTCTTTCTGAGGACAAAGTTATCTGGTTCTAACCTTTTCTTTAAAAATGTAATCCTACTTTAATTCTTCTACTTAATATCGATCTTCTTTTAAAGGATAGTGCATACTTGCCCTCCTCAGTTAGCATATGTAAGTAGTGTGAGTTTAAATTTTAATACTAAAGAAAAACTTTGCTGTTTGGGTTTCAATTAGAGCATTAAATATTAAATTTCAAGTTTTGAAACTTCTGCCAAATTTTATATTTTACATAACTTTTACAGATATGTATTAAGTCTTATAGTATCATCAGATCACTGGGACTGACTGTAATGTGCTTGAGTTTATAGACAGAGCTTCTAATGCTCTGGTTTTCACATTCCAATTGCATAAAAATTGCCAACAAAAATTTATGAATTAACAATGTGTCTTGTCTCCATTCTGCTCCATTACCTTACTTTATAAATGGTAAGACTGGAAACTGATCCAAATAGTCAAAGAGCTAAGGATGGAGCTTTGGAGAGTAAAAACATTTAAGCACAGACCGTGGAAGAAAACCCTTCAAAAAGCCTGAAAGAAGCTGTGAAAATCAAACTATAAAGTGTTGAAGAGTAAGCGAAAGTTAAGGGAGTCAGAGACAATGAGTGCTGACTGCTCTTCTAAGGAGGTCAGTTATTAAGAGATGGAAATGGATGATAGAAATAAATTAGATAATAATAATTCATCATTATTTCCACTCACCTAAAACCTTCTCTTTCTCATTTATTGCTTTGCTTTTCTTTTTATTTATTTATTTTGAGACAGGGTCTTGCTCTGTTGCCCAGGCTGGAGTGCAGTGGCACAGTCTCGGCTCACTGCAGCCTCTCCTTCCTGGGTTCAAGCAATTCTCCCACCTCAGCCTCCTGAGTAGCTGGGATTACAGGAGCATGCCACCATGCCCAATTAACCTGGCCAACATGGTGAAACACCATCTCTACTAAAAATGCAAAAAATGTATTGCTTTTCTTAGTGGATGTTACCACCATACATACTGCCATCCAAGCCAGAAGCCTGGATTACTTCCATTCCCTCATCTGTCATCTGACTCATCTTCCTTATTCTACCTCACCTCTCAGTCTAGTATCAACATAGCAGTGAGTCAGATCATGCCACTCCTCTGCTCAAAACCTTACCTAATAAATAAGCCAACCATATGGTATGTTAGAAGTGTATATCAAATAGAAGGGTCAGGATGGGCTTTATTGAGGTGATATTTGAGCAGAGACTTGAAGGAGATAAAGGATATAGCCAAATTGACATTTAGGGGAAGAGCATTCCTGGCAAAAATTCTTTTTTTTTTTAAGTGACTTTTTAAAAAATTATTATTATACTTTAAGTTCTAGAGTACATGTGCACAACATGCAGGTTTGTTACATATGTATACATGTGTCATGTTGGTGTGCTGTACCCATAACTCATCATTTACATTAGGTATATCTCCTAATGCTATCCCTTCCCTCTTCCCCCTACCCCCTCCCCACAATAGGACCCAGTGTGTGATATTCCCCTTCCTGTGTCCAAGTGATCTCATTGCTCAATTCCCACCTATGAGTGAGAACATGCAGTGTTTCGGCTTCTGTTCTTGCGATAGTTTGCTGAGAATGATGGTTTCCAGTTGCATCCATGTCCCTACAAAGGACATGAACTCATCCTTTTTTATGGCTGCATAGTATTCCATGGTGTATATGGGCCATGTTTTCTTAATCCGGTCTTTCATTGATGGACATTTGGGTTGGTTCCAAGTCTTCCTTATTGTGAATAGTGTCACAATAAACATACATGTGCATGTGTCATTATAGCAGTATGACTTATAATCCTTTGGGTATATACCCAGTAATGGGATGGCTGGGTCATATGGTATTTCTAGTTCTAGATCCTTGAGGAATCGCCACACTGTTTTCCATAATGGTTGAACTAGTTTACAGTCCCACCAACAGTGTAAAAGTGTTCCTATTTCTCCACATCCTCTCCAGCACCTGTTGTTTCCTGACTTTTTAATGATCGCCATTCTAACTGGTGTGAGATGGTATCTCATTGTGGTTTTGATTTGCATTTCTCTTATGGCCAGTGATGATGAGCATTGCAAAAATTTTCTCCCATTCTGTAGGTTGCCTGTTCACTCTGATGGTAGTTTCTTTTGCTGTGCAGAAGCTCCTTAGTTTAATTAGATCCCATTTGTCAATTTTGGCTTTTGTTGCCATCGCTTTTGGTGTTTTAGACATGAAGTCCTCGCCCATGCCTATGTCCTGAATGGTATTTCCTAGGTTTTCTTCTAGGGTTTTTATGGTATTAGGTCTAACATTTAAGTCTCTAATCCATCTTGAATTAATTTTCGTATAAGGAGTAAGGAAAGGATCCAGTTTCAGCTTTCTACTTATGGCTAGCCAATTTTCCCAGCACCATTTATTAAATAGGGAATCCTTTCCCCATTTCTTGTTTTTGTCAGGTTTGTCAAAGATCAGATGGCTGTAGATGTGAGGTACTATTTCTGAGGGCTCTGTTCTGTTCCATTGGTCAAGTGGGCTTCATCCCTGGGATGCAAGGCTGGTTCAACATATGCAAATCAATAAACATAATCCAGTATATAAACAAAACCAAAGACAAAAAACACATGATTATCTCAATAGATGCAGAAAAGGCCTTTGACAAAATTCAACAGCCCTTCATGCTAAAAACTCTCAATAAATTCGGTATTGATGGAACGTATCTCAAAATAATAAGAGCTATTTATGACAAACCCACAGCCAATATCATACTGAATGAGCAAAAACTGGAAGCATTCCCTTTGATAACTGGCACAAGACAGGGATGCCCTCTCTCACCACTCCTATTCAACATAGTGTTGGAAGTTCTGGCCAGGGCAATCAAGCAAGAGAAAGAAATCAAGGGTATTCAGTTAGGAAAAGAAGAAGTCAAATTGTTCCTGTTTGCAGATGACATGATTGTATATTTAGAAAACCCCATCATCTCAGCCCAAAATCTCCTTAAGCTGATAAGCAATTTCAGCAAAGTCTCACATTTTGCACAAAATCAATGTGCAAAAATCACAAGCATTCTTATACACCAGTAACAGACAAACAGAGAGCCAAATCATGAATGAACTTCCATTCACAATAGCTTCAAAGAGAATAAAATACCTAGGAATCCAACTTACAAGGGATGTAAAGGACCTCTTCAAGGAGAACTACAAACCACTGCTCAGTGAAATAAAAGAGGACACAAACAAATGGAAGAACAAACCATGCTAATGGATAGGAAGAATCAATATCGTGAAAATGGCCATACTGCCCAAGGTAATTTATAGATTCAATGCCATCCCCATTAAGCTACCAATGACTTTCTTCATAGAATTGGAAAAAACTGCTTTAAAGTTCATATGGAACCCCGCATTGCCAAGACAATCCTAAGCCAAAGGAACAAAGCTGGAGGCATCATGCTACCTGAGTTCAAACTATACTACAAGGCTACAGTAACCAAAACAGCATGGTACTGGTACCAAAAATTCTTTTAAAAAGAAAGATGCCTGGAGGTTTTGGAGAATACCAAGGAAGTTCATATGGCTTCAGCTGGGTACCACAAGAGGGAGAGTGGTGAAAGATGAGGCCAGAAAGGAAACAGAGGTCTGATTAGTTTACTACTCACTACATTCATACTACAATGCCTTACTCTCCCTTCTCTATCTCTATCTCCTATCCCACCACTATCCCCTGCCACACACACACGCACACACACACAAACACACAGACATTAAAAGACAAATATTCTGGATTTTTTTTCCGACAATCGAGGTCCTTATATCTAAACTTTTTTTTCTTTTTTTTTTTTTTTGGTACCATTTCTAACACCTGAACGGTTCGTGAGAATCGCTTCCAGTCACTCTTCTCCATCTGTCCACTTTAATGGACCAGGTCTGCATCCTGAATGTTTTGGGTAGTAGGAACTAAGGGATAGAGACTATGAATACCAAGCCAGTAAGAGCATCAAATATCAAGATAAGAACACACAGCCTAAGTAACACAGTGAGACCTCATCTCTACAAAAAATTTAAAAATTAGACAGATGCAGTGGCATACACCTATAATCTCAGCTACTTGGGAAGCTGAAGTGGGAGGATCACTTGGCCCTGGAGTTGGAAGCTACAGTGAGCCATGGTCATACCACAGCACTTTAGCCTGGGCAACAGAGTGAGACCAAAAAAAAAAAAAAATATATATATATATATATATATATATATAGAGAGAGAGAGAGAGAGAGAGAGAGAGCGCGCACAAGAGTGGTAAACTACAGCCTGCAGTTCATAGCTAGCTTGTCATCCATTTTTGTGCAGCCTACAGGATAAAAAGGTTTTCTATATTTGTAAGTGGTTGAAAAACTATATGACATGAGAAATTATATTAAATTCAAAGATTAGTATTGATAAATAAGTTATACTGAAACAAAGCCATGCTCGTTTGTTTACATATCATCTATGGCTGCCTTTATGCTACAACAACAGAGTTGAGTAGTTGCAACAAAAACTATCTGTCCTGCAGAGATAATATTTTGTACTATCTGGCCCTTTACAAAAAAAAAAAAAAAAAAAAGATTGCTGGCCCCTATTTTAGGGGAACACTGGCCCCAAGAGCACATTCACCTGGAATAGTCTTCACTCGCTCTCATATATATATATGAGAAAGATACTGAGAGAATAAATAAAAGGATACGAGTATAAATGAGCTCTGGATTCCCAGCATTTGGAGCATTTTGGAGTTCTTGGAAGAGAAAATGGAGGATATTAAGAGAGAAAGAAACAACTCAATAGGCAGACCAGTACTGAAGCAGAATATATTCCAGAGTGTGGGTCTGAACCTGAAAGATATGTCACCATGCCTGTCTCATCCCCAGGGAATATATACTAAGCTGTAAAACTATATCCAATTCATTTTTTATTTTTTGAGGTAATAGTAAAAAGGACTCATACCAAAAGAGGATATAGAAGGAAGCACTATTTGACCAGTTTCATATTATAGCTAACTTCTTTTGATTCCATTTACCCCAAATCATGACCTTCAACCTTCTCTTATAGACATATCCCTATTTTTTACACAGTCTCCTCATTTATAGAGACTAGGCTACAAAGAACTGTCAGAAATTACATGAAATAATTTCTGTAAGGAAAAAGGACAGAAAAGTCAATGAAGAAAAGATCTGCTTTAGAATTTCCCTATGATCCAAGAGATGGTGCAATAGGCACATTATTCTGCCTTCCAGACAGGCAGAAAAAAAATGAGTGCACACAGATGGTATGGGAACTTCACTTTTTATCCTTGCTAGTTTTGTTTGTTTGTTTGTTTGTTTTTCCTAGGTGAAACACTCCATTCCTGAAGAACTGTTTCCAAAACCCTTCCTTTATCAAGACAATAGTTCCCTACTTGCTGACTATTCCTAGAAAAAGCAGATTTGAATTTGAATTCTGTCTTCTCCACTTAATAGCTAAGTGGCTTGAAACAAGTTATGGATTTCATCTGAGCCTCAGTTTGCTCATCTGCAAAATGGAAATATAATATCTAGATAACAGGGTTGTTGTTAGAATTAATGAAACAATGTACACCCACACACAAAGCACTATGCTTGACATAAAAAGGAATGTAATTTCCATTCTTCTGCCAACACACAGAGAAAGGTACTCAAAAACCTAGAACATGGCACATACCATAGAAAAGCTTTTCTCCTGAAACCTATCATTTCCAAGGGGAAAAACCACTAACCAAACCTATGATGGAGGAATCTTCATGTGCAACCCTGTTACTGTGGAGAACACACTCTGAAAAAAAACATGAATCTGTTTCGAAAGTGACTTTGGTGATAATCTAGTCCAACTCTTAATAAGTAATTCTCAACAAGGAGAGAAGAGACCAAAACACATATGTAATATGCCTCTTATTTTCATGATACAAACCAGGAAATAAAGCCTAACAAAATTCTAGTTGGTGAGCATATTCAGAAAACAAAGTACTGAAAGAATTAATTTTTTCTTTAATAGTAAAAAACTATTCATATGATACTTGACAATAAATTCAATTACTTCACAAAGAGCTCATTGCATTTTCAGTCAATGCAAATATTAAATATTTCTCCCTTACATCAAATCAAAATTTATCTCCCTTTTATGAGCAGCCAAAGATCCCTTGCTCTGTTCCCTTTCCCCACCACCCCACACATGCTGACATTCACAAATTCACCTTCACTCTTGCTCTCTCATGCAAGAGTGAGTGGTTCTGATGTACCACACTTTTCAGCCCTTGTTTTCTCTCAGATCCTCCTCTCCTGGAGAATCTTCATGAAAAGCAAATACAGAAGAGGAGCAAAGAGTGGTAAACTACAGCCTGCAGTTCATAGCTAGCTTGTCATCCATTTTTGCGTAGCCTACAGGATAAAAAGGTTTTCTACATTTGTAAGTGGTTGAAAAAATATGACATGTGAAATTATATTAAATTCAAAGATTAGTATTGATAAATAAGTTATA
Organism: Theropithecus gelada; assembly: GCF_003255815.1. Lineage (NCBI taxonomy): Eukaryota > Metazoa > Chordata > Mammalia > Primates > Cercopithecidae > Theropithecus > Theropithecus gelada. Next base: position 17,633,915 of record NC_037668.1, on the reverse strand, counting down.
CTGAAACAAAACCATGCTTGTTTGTTTACATATCATCTATGGCTGCCTTTATGCTACAACAACAGAGTTGAGTAGTTGCAACAAAAACTATCTGTCCTGCAGAGATAATATTGTGTACTATCTGGCCCTTTACAAAAAAAAAAAATACAAGTTTGCTGGCCCCTATTTTAGGAGAACACTGGCCCCAAGAGCACGTTCACCTGGAATAGTCTTCACTCACAACCCTCTCCTCCCTTCGTGACAACAGCTGGCTCCTGCAGGAAATTGGTCTTCACTCAGCAAACTCCACCTCCCCTTTACTCCCACAGTCTCAGCCACACCTTTAAAAGGTCATTGTTCTGATGAGGCATGAAAACCTGGCCCAATCAGATGTCCAGAGGAAACACGTCTACAGAATGGATACTGACTCTGCAGCCCTCTGGGCAATTCTTAGAAGAAAACACATAGCCTAACAATAGTTGAATTTGGAATCCTGTAATTTATCACTTGCCAACAGTTGCTACCACACCTTCTCAAATCCTGATGACCATATTGCACAAGTTTTAAGTCCATGTAACTTCACACACCTTCAGTGAAATTTGTGTTATATGTTCACAATGGAAGAAATGCAGAGCGAGGGCCTCAGAAAAAAGCAGAAAGCTATTCACTGATTCTCAATGCTAAGATTCAGTTTATATTCAGGTAAAATCATGTCCTCTGAGGCAAAGATGACAAGAGAGAGGGCAGACCCTAGTAATCGTGTGAAAACGTGGAAGTTGGTCAACACAGAGGACTATAGTCTTGATCCTTGTTTTTCTTTCAATTGAATTCAAACTTACATTTATTGGAGACCGTTATGTGACAAGCAGTATACTAGGTCTCCAAGTGACATAAGGATAAATAATGTCCATTCCTTATTCTCACGGAGCTCATAGCCTAGAAATGAAATAAGCCCATAGACAAATGTGTGTGTATGTGTGTATACGTGTATGTGTATGTGTGTGTTTGTGAAAGGCAAGGATATACAACAAATAACTAACAGTAGTTATTTTTGGCTAGTAGTTTTAAAGGTATTTTGATTTTATCTTATTTGCTTATCAATATTTTCTAATTTTTATATTAAACAATAATTGTATAGTAAAACAATTTTTAAAGATTACAATATAGTATGATTGATACAACAATAAATATGAACAAGATACACAATTACAACTCCCTCTTGAGTAATTCAGGAAAGATTTCCTATGGGAAGCCTAAATTGGATTTTGAAGAATAATTAGTTCACTAGGCAGACAATGAGGAAAGACATTCTAAGAAAAAAATATGAAATAACATGGTGTATTGAGGAAGTTTGAAATATTACTAGTTAATTACTGGTGGAGCACAAAGAGAAATATGGAGGGGAGAAATGGAGCTGGAAAAAAGCCACAGCCCAGATCATGAGGAGCCATAGATCCCACACTAACAAGCACACATTTCTTCCTAAGATTATATGGTGTTTGAAATGAAAGCTACGTTGGTGAATGGCCAATAAGGGGTCTGGTAAATTGAGATAAAAGGTAAAATGAAATTAAAGAAATAAAAAGGATGACCTGGAGCCATTATCCATTTCAAAAGGTAATAACAATACTACAGATGACACTTTGGCTGGAATATCATTTAAGAAAATTTAGCTTAGAATGGAGAGTTTGACAAGATGATCTTTACAGTCCTTTTAATCATCAGTTTCCATGATTCTTTGACATTTGGGCCATGATATCCCTGCACACACTCCATTCAATTTCTATTAAAATCCACACAATTTGTTGTCAATTTATTGTGCTACATAGTTTGATGAATACAAAAAGAGGCCTTTCTGCAAAGTGTCCTGACACTTTGGCAGGTGGGGCTGAGAGTAGCCCAGATTTGGGAATGGCTAATGCAATCTTAGGTGAACATGTAAGGAAGTGAGAAAGAAGGTAAACACCTGGGAGGTGGAGATAGAGGTGGTGATGGGCTTGTTTAGGAGTAAATTAGGACATCTCAAAGAGAGCAGCTCCTCCCTAAGATGGACCATTATTCCCTCTATAAAAAGGCCACTCTGCCCAACTAGCAGCACCCTGAAAGCTGCTTCTGTCTCTATCCTACTTGTTCCTCTGGTGAGCTAGGTAAGTGAGCAGGAGTTCAACTCCACTCAAGGGTACTTAGGGCTATAAATTATGAAAGTCCAGGATATGCTCTAAGGCAAAGAGGCACTAGATACAAGGCTTCTCTTTAGTATACTCTGGGGAACTTTGGTATAAGTTTAAGTTTACTGAAAAGAAAAATGAAACGACTAGGACTATGTATACTATCTCCTTTCTTTGAGGTTGTTTCCCTCATAACATGGATATCATGGGGTTCTAATTATCCACAGGCAGGTTGCCTTCTTTACAACTGAGCTTTTTCTCTCTATTGTGTAATAAGGTCTGAGGGTCACTTCCTGCTTGGAGAATGAGAACAGAAACTGGATCTAATAGCAGTTACCCTTAGCTTCATATCACCTAGGCTTGTTGTTGGCTTTGCTCACATTGTCTACTTTCTCTGACCTAGAAGTCTTGAGAGTTCAGTTCAGCCATTGATGCTCCTTAGTTGGAGTAAGGCGTGTCATGTATATAGTGGAACTGTACCCATAGTATGGTTGGAACCTAGAGAGAAAGAGGAAGCAGATGAAGTGGAACACTCAGGACTTCTACAGCTCCAGAACAAAGCTGATATTATCCCTGGTAATGGTGGGAAGCCAAAAACAGAGAGTCATTTTTCCTATATTCATTCAGGAATGGAAATAAGACCTATGGATTATGTTCCTAATTTCATCACTCTCTTGCTACATGACTTGAACAAGTCATTCAACTGTGAATTGCTTCTTGATTACAACAGAATGAAGTTAATCATGGCTGACTAATTCTGAACAATTATTATAAATAATCAGACCTACTTATGTGTTTAAACAAGAAATGAGAATAGTAAGGGGTTGATCTCTTTTTCCTCCCTTTAGGTTACTCAAACTTGCAAAAAAAAAAAAAATGCCTAAACTCCTACAAGGCATCATCACTGTCATTGATGTTTTCTACCAATATGCCACCCAGCATGGGGACTATGATATGTTGAACAAGGCAGAGCTGAAAGAACTTCTGGAAAATGAGTTTCATCAAATTCTGAAGGTAAGAACTCCATGCCAGGATGGAATTATGCAGGAATTTTCTTCTTTATCCCTTTCCACCTTCTTGTCACATATGTCAAACATCCTAGAGGATTCTTCCTACTTGGTGATAGAGAACAGGGTTTGGTAAAGGTTTGAGATAACGTCAAAAGCTGATCCATGATGGTTTCCATAGCATAACTAAAGGAAGTGATCCTACTAAACAACAAACAAAACCCATAGATTAAATAATGTCCAATCTAAGTGACTAATTCTTACAAACCCACACAGTCCTCAGAAAAACTGCAAAGTAGATATCTGAGTTCAGGAAATTAGCATTACCCCTGAATCACAAAAGAGTGTGTCCGCCACCTTAAAACTGTCAGGTCTAGATTTGATAGCTTAGATATTTGGGAGCTTATATCAGACTTCTGAGTTTCAATTCCTTAAATTTGGATTTCTGTGGATTTCAGATATGATACTCGGATATCAGATGTCATATATTCAGTGTGTCAGCTAAGAATCTCATAATCTTCACCTCTAACCTTGTTTCTTCATCTTTTTGCCGAAAGCAAAAACCTGGTATCATTTTTTATTTTCTCTCTCTCAGCAGACACCACTACCTTCCAACCTCCATCTAACTCATCAATAATCTCTCAAAACAACCCGTTTCTCTTCATCACTATTATTAGTCCTCTGGTTCAGGCCACCTACTACTTCTACTCTCAGCATTAGATGCAAATATAATCATTTCACTCCTCAGCTAAAAATCCTTCAATAGTTCCCGATTGCTCTTAAAATGAAGTACAAAGTTCCTTAACATAACGTAAAACTCATAATCTAGTTGCTATTTATCTCTCTATCCACATTTCTTGAGTCTTCAAACTCTAAATCTAGCAATCCTGAATTTCTTTCAGTTCCCTGAAAGCTCTATGACTTCTCTCACCTGTAGCCATTTGTTCATATCATTCCCTCTGCCTAGAACAATCTTTTCCTCTTCTCCTTCCCTTCCTACTCCTTCATTTGGCTAATTCTAATCCATCCTTCAAAAGGCATCATTTCCTCTCATTAACCTTTCTAGGACCCCCAATGGTTCCTCTCTCATGTACTCTTGTAGAAACCTTATCATAATAAACTATAATTTTAAGTTTGTATATCTGATCAAATAAACATTAAATTCCATTTTTTTCAGGAAGCAAACTTGTTCACTGCTTTATACTCTCATATGACATAATGGTAGGCAAGTAGTAACATAATAAATCTTTGCTCAGTGAGTAAATTAATTACCTAGTTAATTTAATTGGACAAATAAAGTTGATATAATTAACGTAAGTATAAAAATGTATTACTTGTAAATTAACTAATCATTCATATTTGACCCATTCTTTACCAAAAATAATCAGCCCTCTTGTTTCCTTTCATTTTCCAGTTGCATCCTATCCTATTCTAGCTGTTTCTCACCGCATTATTCATTCCATATTCCTTTTTCTCTTTCTGCTCAGGACTGCCTAAGTGACTATGTGAATGAGTTCCATATACATAAGCCAAACATTTATATTTTAACATCCTTCCTTCAGTTGGTTAGCTAGGTGTATTGTCCATACTAACAGAGCTACTCTTTGTACCTTGCTCTTATACAGAATCCAAATGATCCAGATACTGTGGATATCATCTTGCAAAATCTGGATCGAGACCATAACAAGAAAGTGGATTTTACGGAGTATCTTCTGATGATATTCAAGCTGGTTCGGGCTCATAATAAAATCATTAGCAAAGATTACTGCCAAGCTTCAGGGTCAAAGCTGAGAGACAACAGTCACCAGCACCAAGAGGAACAAGAAGAAACAGGAAAAGAGGACAAATGGCAAGAATCCTCTTCTAGTCATTCAAGTTGGAGTGCAGGAGAGAATGATTCCCATTCCAGGAACGTCAGAGGAAGCATTACACACGGGCCTGAATCCATATCCAGAAGACTGAGTTTTCAAAGAGACCTTTCTGGCCAAAATAAATCCAGCTCAGGTCACTCTTCCAGGTATGGTCAGCATGACTCTGGCTCCCATCAGTCTCCAGGACACGGCCAACGTGGGTCTCACTCAGGGCAGTCTCCCACCTATGGTCAACTTGGGTCTGGCTACAAACGGTCTTCCAGCAGTGGGCCACATGGGTCTGGCTCACGCCAGTCTTCTGCCTTTGGTCAACATGAGTCTACCTCAGGGCAGTCCTCTGGACACAATCAGCATGGATCTGGCTCAGGGCACTCCTTCAGCCATGGGCAGCATGGTTCTACATCAGGAGAGTCATCAAGTTTTGGCCAGGAGGGATCTAGCGCAGACCAGTCTTCCAGATACGACCACCATGACTCTGGCTCCAGTCAGTCTCCTGGCTATGGCCGACACGGGGCTGGATCTGGCCAGTCTCCTAGCCGCGGCCTACATGGGGCTGGCTCCAGTCTGTCTTCCAACTGTGGCCCACAAGGGTCTGGCTCAGCACAGTCATCGGACTTTGGTCAATACAAGTCTAGCTCAGGGCAGTCCTCTAGTTACAGTCAGCATGGATCTGGCTCAGGTCACTCCTCCGGCTATGGACAACACGAATCTAGGTCAGGACAGTCATCTAGGGGAGAACAACATGGATCTAGCTCAGGTTCCTCTTCTACCTATGGTCGACATGGGTCTGGCTTTCATCAGTCTTCTGGCCACGGCCGAAATAGGTCTGGATCTGGCCAGTCGCCTACCCCTAGCCGCGGCCGACATGGGTCTGGCTCAGGGCAGTCTTCAAGCCGTGGCCCATATGAGTCTGGCTCAGGTCACTCATCTGGCTTAGGTCAACATGAGTCTCACTCAGGACAGTCCTCTGGCTACGGTCAACATGCATCTAGCTCGGGTCACTCCTTTACCCATGGGCAACATGGTACTACACCAGGACAGTCATCAAGCTGTGGCCAACATGGAGCTAGCTCAGGTCAGTCTTCCAGCCACAGTCAGCATGGCTCTGGCTCAAGTCAGTCTTCTGGCTATGGCCGACAGGGCTCTGGATCTGGCCAGTCTCCTAGTCGCGGCCGACATGGGTCCAGTTCTGGGCTCTCTTCTAACTACGACCAACATGGGTCTGGCTCAGGTCGTTCTTCAAGTCAGTCTTCTGGCTATGGCCGACAGGGCTCTGAATCTGGCCAGTCTCCTAGTCGCGGCCGACATGGGTCCGGTTCCGGGCACTCTTCTAGCTACGGCCAACATGGGTCTGGCTCAGGTCGTTCTTCCAGCCGTGGCCCATATGAGTCTGGTTCAGGTCACTCTTCTGGCTTTGGTCAACATGAGTCTGGCTCAGGACAGTCCTCTGGATACAGTCAGCACGGAAGAGGCTCAGGGCACTCTTCTAGCCATGGACAGCATGGTTCTACATCACGACACTCATTAAGCTTTGGCCAGGAGGGATCTAGCACAGGCCAGTCTTCCAGCTACAGCCACCAGAGCTCTGGCTACAGTCAGTCTTCTGGCTATGGCCGACATGGGGCTGGATCTGGCCAGTCTCCTAGCCGTGGCCGACATGGGTCTGGTTCAGGGCAGTCTTCCAGCTACGGCCAGCATGGGTCAGGCTCAGGACAGTCCTCTGGTTATAGTCAGCATGGAAGTGGCTCAGGGCACGCCTCTAGCCATGGACAACATGGTTCCACATCAGGACAGTCCTCAAGCTTCGGCCAGAAGGGATCTAGCTCAGGGCAGTCTTCCAGCTACGGTCAGCATGGCTCTGGCTCACATCAGTCTTTCGGCCATGGCCGACATGGGTCTGGATCTGGCAGGTCTCCTAGCCAGGGCCGAAATGGGTCCAGTTCGGGGCACTACCCCGGACACGGCCAACAAGGATCTGGCTCAGGTTGTTCCTCCAGCCGTGGCCGTTATGAGTCTGGCTCAGGCCAGTCTTCTGGCTTTGGGCAACATGAGTCAGGCTCAGCACAGTCCTCTGGCTATAGTCAGCATGGTTCTGGCTCAGGTCACTCCTCTAGCCAGGGACGACATGGATCTACATCAGGGCATTCGTCAAGCTCTGGCCAACATGGCTCTAGCTCAGGTCAGTCTTCCAGCTATGGTCAGTATGAGTCTGGCTCCCATCAATATTCGGGTCGCGGCAGACATGGGTCTGGATCTGGCCAGTCTAAACGCCGTGGCCGACGTGGGTCTGGGTCAGGGCAGTCTCCCAGCTACGGCCAACATGGGTCTGGCTCAGGTTGTTCTTCAAGTCAGTCTTCTGGCTATGGCCGACAGGGCTCTGGATCTGGCCAGTCTCCTAGTCGCGGCCGACATGGGTCTGGTTCCGGGCACTCTTCTAGCTACGGCCAACATGGGTCTGGCTCAGGTCGTTCTTCCAGCCATGGCCCATATGAGTCTGGTTCAGGTCACTCTTCTGGCTTAGGTCAACATGAGTCTCGCTCAGGACAGTCCTCTGGGTACGGTCAACAAGGATCTAGCTCGGGTCACTCCTTTACCCATGAGCAACATGGTTCTACATCAGGACAGTCAGCAAGCTGTGGCCAACATGGAGCTAGCTCAGGTCAGTCTTCCAGCCACGGTCAGCATGGCTCTGGCTCAAGTCAGTCTTCTGGCTATGGCCGACAGGGCTCTGGATCTGGCCAGTCTCCTAGTCGTGGCCGACATGGGTCCGGTTCCGGGCACTCTTCTAGCTACGGCCAACATGGGTCTGGCTCAGGTCGTTCTTCAAGCCATGGCTCATATGAGTCTGGTTCAGGTCACTCTTCTGGCTTAGGTCAACATGAGTCTCGCTCAGGACAGTCCTCTGGCTACGGTCAACAAGGATCTAGCTCAGGTCACTCCTTTACCCATGAGCAACATGGTTCTACATCAGGACAGTCATCAAGCTGTGGCCAACATGGAGCTAGCTCAGGTCAGTCTTCCAGCCACGGTCAGCATGGCTCTGGCTCAAGTCAGTCTTCTGGCTATGGCCGACAGGGCTCTGGATCTGGCCAGTCTCCTAGTCGTGGCCGACATGGGTCCGGTTCCGGGCACTCTTCTAGCTACGGCCAACATGGGTCTGGCTCAGGTCGTTCTTCAAGTCAGTCTTCTGGCTATGGCCGACAGGGCTCTGGATCTGGCCAGTCTCCTAGTCGCGGCCGACATGGGTCCGGTTCCGGGCACTCTTCTAGCTACGGCCAACATGGGTCTGGCTCAGGTCGTTCTTCCAGCCATGGCTCATATGAGTCTGGTTCAGGTCACTCTTCTGGCTTAGGTCAACATGAGTCTCGCTCAGGACAGTCCTCTGGCTACGGTCAACAAGGATCTAGCTCAGGTCACTCCTTTACCCATGAGCAACATGGTTCTACATCAGGACAGTCATCAAGCTGTGGCCAACATGGAGCTAGCTCAGGTCAGTCTTCCAGCCACGGTCAGCATGGCTCTGGCTCAAGTCAGTCTTCTGGCTATGGCCGACAGGGCTCTGGTTCTGGCCAGTCTCCTAGTCGTGGCCGACATGGGTCCGGTTCCGGGCACTCTTCTAGCTACGGCCAACATGGGTCTGGCTCAGGTCGTTCTTCAAGTCAGTCTTCTGGCTATGGCCGACAGGGCTCTGGATCTGGCCAGTCTCCTAGTCGCGGCCGACATGGGTCCGGTTCCGGGCACTCTTCTAGCTACGGCCAACATGGGTCTGGCTCAGGTCGTTCTTCCAGCCATGGCTCATATGAGTCTGGTTCAGGTCACTCTTCTGGCTTAGGTCAACATGAGTCTCGCTCAGGACAGTCCTCTGGCTACGGTCAACAAGGATCTAGCTCAGGTCACTCCTTTACCCATGAGCAACATGGTTCTACATCAGGACAGTCATCAAGCTGTGGCCAACATGGAGCTAGCTCAGGTCAGTCTTCCAGCCACGGTCAGCATGGCTCTGGCTCAAGTCAGTCTTCTGGCTATGGCCGACAGGGCTCTGGATCTGGCCAGTCTCCTAGTCGTGGCCGACATGGGTCCGGTTCCGGGCACTCTTCTAGCTACGGCCAACATGGGTCTGGCTCAGGTCGTTCTTCAAGTCAGTCTTCTGGCTATGGCCGACAGGGCTCTGGATCTGGCCAGTCTCCTAGTCGCGGCCGACATGGGTCCGGTTCCGGGCACTCTTCTAGCTACGGCCAACATGGGTCTGGCTCAGGTCGTTCTTCCAGCCATGGCTCATATGAGTCTGGTTCAGGTCACTCTTCTGGCTTAGGTCAACATGAGTCTCGCTCAGGACAGTCCTCTGGCTACGGTCAACAAGGATCTAGCTCAGGTCACTCCTTTACCCATGAGCAACATGGTTCTACATCAGGACAGTCATCAAGCTGTGGCCAACATGGAGCTAGCTCAGGTCAGTCTTCCAGCCACGGTCAGCATGGCTCTGGCTCAAGTCAGTCTTCTGGCTATGGCCGACAGGGCTCTGGTTCTGGCCAGTCTCCTAGTCGTGGCCGACATGGGTCCGGTTCCGGGCACTCTTCTAGCTACGGCCAACATGGGTCTGGCTCAGGTCGTTCTTCAAGTCAGTCTTCTGGCTATGGCCGACAGGGCTCTGGATCTGGCCAGTCTCCTAGTCGCGGCCGACATGGGTCCGGTTCCGGGCACTCTTCTAGCTACGGCCAACATGGGTCTGGCTCAGGTCGTTCTTCCAGCCATGGCTCATATGAGTCTGGTTCAGGTCACTCTTCTGGCTTAGGTCAACATGAGTCTCGCTCAGGACAGTCCTCTGGCTACGGTCAACAAGGATCTAGCTCAGGTCACTCCTTTACCCATGAGCAACATGGTTCTACATCAGGACAGTCATCAAGCTGTGGCCAACATGGAGCTAGCTCAGGTCAGTCTTCCAGCCACGGTCAGCATGGCTCTGGCTCAAGTCAGTCTTCTGGCTATGGCCGACAGGGCTCTGGATCTGGCCAGTCTCCTAGTCGTGGCCGACATGGGTCCGGTTCCGGGCACTCTTCTAGCTACGGCCAACATGGGTCTGGCTCAGGTCGTTCTTCAAGTCAGTCTTCTGGCTATGGCCGACAGGGCTCTGGATCCGGCCAGTCTCCTAGTCGCGGCCGACATGGGTCTGGTTCCGGGCACTCTTCTAGCTACGGCCAACATGGGTCTGGCTCAGGTCGTTCTTCCAGCCATGGCCCATATGAGTCTGGTTCAGGTCACTCTTCTGGCTTTGGTCAACATGAGTCTCGCTCAGGACAGTCCTCTGGCTACGGTCAACAAGGATCTAGCTCAGGTCACTCCTTTACCCATGAGCAACATGGTTCTACATCAGGACAGTCATCAAGCTGTGGCCAACATGGAGCTAGCTCAGGTCAGTCTTCCAGCCACGGTCAGCATGGCTCTGGCTCAAGTCAGTCTTCTGGCTATGGCCGACAGGGCTCTGGATCTGGCCAGTCTCCTAGTCGTGGCCGACATGGGTCCGGTTCCGGGCACTCTTCTAGCTACGGCCAACATGGGTCTGGCTCAGGTCGTTCTTCCAGCCATGGCTCATATGAGTCTGGTTCAGGTCACTCTTCTGGCTTAGGTCAACATGAGTCTGGCTCAGGACAGTCCTCTCGTTACAGTCAGCATGGAAGTGGCTCAGGGCACTCCTCTAGCCATGGACAGCATGGTTCTACACCAGGACAGTCATCAAACTTTGGTCAGGAGGGATCTAGCACAGGCCAGTCTTCCAGCTATGGCCACCATGGCTCTGGCTCCAGTCAGTCTTCTGGCTATGGCCGACACATGTCTGGATCTGGTCAGTCTCCTAGCCGCGGCCGACATGGGCCTGGTTCAGGGCAGTCTTCTAGCTGTGGCCAATATGGGTCTGGCTCAGGACAGTCCTCTGGTTATAGTCAGCATGGACGTGGCTCAGGGGCAGGTGGGTATTCTTATTGCAAAGGAGGAAGTAACTATGAAGGTGAAAGTTCTTGCTCAGATTTTCTCAGTTTTCATAGTAGGACTTCACCCTATGAATATATCCAAAAGCAGAGGTGCTACTTTTAGCGTTGAATAATAAATATAAATGCAACTTACTCAAGTAGCAATTTTAGAAATAGGAAAGTCATCTATGAATTCATCATGAAAGACAAGCAATCTATCATGAAATTCTTTCTAAAAGTGAATCTATCCTTTTCTGTCTCTTTCTTTAAAGCCTATAACTATAGCATATATCTTGTTATGGGGTTCCTTCCAAACACTGTTAGGCATTTGCGCTACTTTGTTAGAAAATGCTGAGTGGAATAACTTGTTAGAATCAGGGTTAAACTTTGAGGAATAATGAAAAGCTTTTAAAGAGCTTTGGGTTTAGTTGGAGGTGTCTTTTTGAGGGCTCATCATTCAATTATAGATGGTGTCAAAGCTAACCTTACATTTCTTAAAAGCAAAATATTACAAATGCATTACCAGTCTAGATACAAAGCATTGTTTTACAGCAGTTATTGTGCCATAATTTTTAGTGTGTCCCATGTTTGGTGTGTCCCAATTTTTGGTATTGTGGCAGAAGGTGAACGCTCTGAAAGCAAAGATGCAGCAGTGGTAGTGTCTTTACTTATCAAAACCATCAAGTCCCTTTTCTTGGGTATATCTTTAATCAGTAAGCTAATTAGTGGCATAAAAAGTAGCACCAGGGACTTTTCCCAAGCCTATGAGTAAGAGCATTATTTCATAAAGAACATGGATTTATCACTTCAGGGAAAAAAACATTCAAATGTGGGCTTTAGCTTGTTTTCAGCAAGAAAGATCTTGCTCCCTATTTCTAAGCAGCTGCTCAATATTGGGAAACATATTGAGGAGTTATTCCATGGAAATACAATGCTTTCCACCTACTACTGTATTTCAATAACCTTTCCACCTAAAAAAAAATCATCCATGCCCAGATGAAAAGAAAGAGTATCTGTCACTGCTCTATAGTACCTTAATTTGACTGTAACATATTCGTTTCAAGTCTTTGGATTCAAACAACTGGATTGCATTAAAATTGACAATAAATAAATGTTGATTAAATACTAAGATTTTTCTCATCTGTGCTTCATTTCACTTCTTACATACAGATGGTCATCCTAGAAACCAACCCAGATAGGTATTTCCCAATATTCTATTTTTCACAAACAATGAAGAATAGATAAAGCATTCTTAAAACTCAGTAAGAAAAACTACTTCATTTAAAAATGAGCAAAATTCCATGACACTAGTATTGGCAATGATTTTTTTTGATATGACACCAAAATCACACAATAATGTGGAGCTGTCAGCTCCATAAATGCTATTGTCCCTGAAGACCTTAGAGGGAGGCAACATACGGAGGTAGAAGGTGATATTTGTCTTAGTTTAACCAAAAGTTTTTAGTTTTAGTTTTTAACAAAATGTTTTTTTTTTAAATTTAAAATTTAAAACAGAAGAAAGCTTATAGAATAATGATGTAAAGAAAAAAACATTTGTGTTCAGCTATACAATGTGTTTATGCTTTAAGCTAAGTGTTATTAAGAGAGTCAAAAAGTTTAACAATGTAAAAGTCTATAAAAGTAAAAAGTTACAGTAAGCTAAGGTTAATTTTTATTGGAGAAAGAAATTTTTTTATAAATTTAGTGTAACTCAAGTGTATAGTGTTTATACACTCTACAGTAGTATACAGTAATGTCCTAGGCCTTCCCATTCACTCACCACTACCTGACTGACACACCTAGAGCAACTTCTAGTCCTACATGCTCTATTCATGGTAAATGCCCTATACAAGTGTACCTTTTTTAACTTTTATGGCATATTTTTACTGTACCTTCTTTAAGTTTAGATACATTCAGATGCACACTTACCATTGTGTTAGTTGCCTACAGTAGTCAGTATAGTAACATGCTGTACAGGTTTGTAGCCTAGGAGCAATAGTCTATACCACATAGTCTAGTTGTTTAGTAAGCTATGCCATCTAGATTTGTGTAAGTACACTCTCTGATGTTTGCCTAAGGGTGCATTTTTCACAACATATCCCCCATTGTCAAGCAACATGATCGTGTACTTTACTATACGGCCTAGCAATTCCACTCCCAAGAGAAATAACTTATGTCTACATTGAAGATTTTTACATGAATGTTTATAGCAGCTTTAGTAATAGCCCCAAACTTGAAACAATCCAAATGTCTACCAACAGATGAGTGGATAAACAAATTGTGGTACGGCTATACACTGGAATTCTATTCAGCAAGGAAAAAAAACAATAAACTACTGATACATATAATATAGATGAATCTCAAAAACATGTTGCTCAAAAGAAGCCATCCACAAAACAGTACATATTTATGATTCCATTTATATGAAACTTACTAAAAACAAACCTAATCTATAAAAATAGAAAGCAGATCAGTGGTTGACTAGGGCTGGGAGTAGAACTTGTGAACTGGCTGGAAGAGTCACAAAGGAACACTCTAGCGTGATGGAATAAATATATATGTAGCTTATAATCGTTGTTACATATATACTTTTGTCAAAACTCACATAATCATATATATTTTATTATATGGAAATTATATCTCAATAAAGTTGATTGTTTAAAGGCTTTCTGCGCAACTTGACACACGATTTTTTTTTGTTTTTTGTTTTTTGGTTTTTTGGGTTTTTTTTGAGACAGTCTCACTCTGTTGCCCAGGCTGGAGTGCAGTGGCACAATCTCGGCTCACTGCAACCTCCATCTCCTGGGTGCAAGTGACTCTCCTGCCTCAGTCTCCTGGGATTACAGGCATGCAGCACCACACCCAGTTAATTTTTGTATTTTTAGTAGGCAGGGTTTCACCATGTTGGCCAGGCTGGTCTCAAACTCCTGACCTCAGGTGACCTGCCCACGTAGGCCTCCCAAAGTGCTGGCATTATGTGAGCCACTGAGATAAAGAAGGAGAGGAGTTTCATCTCATCAGATATCAAAATATATAACAAAGTTATATTATTTAAAACAGTGCAGAATTGTTGTAGGAACAGATATACAGTGCAATGTGACTCCAGAAACAGATCCATGCATACTTGATATACAAGAGCAGTGGTTTTGCCTATCACTGGACAAAGGCAACTCTTTCAATAAATGGTGCCAAGGTAATGAATTTTCCATGGGAAAAAAATTATCTCTATTTCACACCATTTTACAAAAATCACTTCCAAGTAAATAAAAACCTAACTGTGATAAGCCAAACTTCTAAAAATTTTTAAAGAAAATATAGGAGAATATCTTTATGACTTCAAAATAAGTGCAGATTCTTTAAACAAGAAATACACAAACCACCAAGGAAAGACTCATGACTTTTACTATAATTAAATTCCAAATGTCTATAAATCCAAAGACACTCTCAAAAAGTAAAAGGGACAAAGCACAGAGTTGAAGAACATTTTTCAAATGCCTATAAACAACAAATGATTAACAGCCACATTATATAAATAACATAAAAATTAAAAATTTTTAAAAAAAAACAGCAAAACTTATAAAAAGAAAATTCACCAAAGGTAATCTGAATGGCAAAGTGACATTTTTAAAACAATGCTCAGGGAAATAGATAATTAAAACACAATGAAATTCATTTCATACCCATAGGATCAGGAAAAAACTAAAGTCTGGCAATATCCAGTGTTGAGGACACTGAGCAGCAAAAGTCTAAATTGATGACTAATTAAGAGGAAATCTGGCAACCACAGACAAGAGTCTGTAACAGCAAAATGTTACAAACAACCTAAAAGTTCAATAGAAGAATAGATAAATTGTAATATACCCATACACTAAAATGCTATACAGCAGTTAAAATTCATGAGCTACAGGTATGTATATATCAACATGGACAAATTCCAAAAGTGTAATGCTAAGTGAAAAGGTTGTAAAACAAGTATACATGTTATGACACCATTTATATAGTTTTACAATATATATAACAATACCATATATTGTTTGTGGTTAATACATATTTGGTAAATGTAAAAATCTTTATGTAAATGGTAAACAGCAAATTCAGAACAGTGTTTACCTCTGGAAGGAAGGAAGAAAATGGGACTGAGACCGAATAAACAATACCAAAAGTTTTCTTAAGCAAGATGGTATTCATTATATTATTCACTGACTTGTAAATCTACACTTACTTGTAAATCTTAAATTATTTTGTAAGAAAAAGGATAACACAAAGAACAATGTCAGAATGCCCATCAAGGACCGCTCAAGGGAGAGTGTTCTGACAAGCTAGTCCACTGGTGTATCTGGTCCAGCATGTCCTAGTTTTTTAAATAAACGTCTCACCACGTGAGTGCCTAATGATACTCATCAGCTGAACCACACAACAAACCCTCTGCCATCTCTGCCATAGACTTCAAACTCACCAAGGGGCCTTCTAGAAAATTTGGCTTTCCATAGTTTTCCCAAAAGGAGAAAGCATTCACCAGCAAGATTAATACAAACACCCACTGTTTCTGATAATGCATTTCTGACTGTAAATTAATAAAATGGCACTCTGGTTTTTATACTTCAGTCCCTGATGAGTTCAGTTACAATGAAACAGCTTTCCTGAGTCTGACCAACTCTGGGGCACTGATATGAGTGCGTTTCTGGGCATATAAGGATGAGAACCAAACCCTGACCCTTTTTCTGGGCAACACCCCAACCTTATTCTTTGCCTTCCAAGGTAAGGGGCAAGAAAATTTTTCTAATAAGAGAAAGCAAAGAAATTCTCAATAAATGCTTAGTTATATAATTAAGCCAAGTTTTTCACAATGTTTCTCTTTTCCTTATTATGACTCTAGAACCTAAAGAACCATAATGTTACAGCTAAAAGAAGAAAAGAGAAAGAGGTGGGCTGTTTTACGCAGGATCTTACAGAATCTCAATACCTCATCCCGAGTTGGATCTCGTTTTTGTTAGTTTTTTTCTGTACACTCAAATGTGATCAAGCTCTGGGAGACAGATTAATTCTAAGCAAAGTCTTAAGGGTTCAATTTATTTATTTATTTATTAACTACAAGCTATAAATGTATTCAGAACAAGAATCAGCTGTTTAACATGGGGTATTCCCTGTCATTGGATAGATTCATTCGAGAGGTATCACGTTATTAGATGAGCTTCAGAGCAAAAGAGTTTTATTCTCCAAGGTTGTGCTATGGTAATCTGATGATTAAAAAATTTTCTCCTGAAAGGGATAGAAAAATACAAAAGTAGCATTGTTATTGAACATCTTATGAGCTGGGAACATTACATTATGTGCTATATGCTTGACATATACTTATTATTTAATTTCATTCTCATAGAAACCCTGTGGTTATAAATGTTATTTTATTGAAGAGCAAACTGAGACTTTAAAAGGTCAAGTAACTTGTTTATATTAGTAAAGTCAGGTTTTACATCTAAATCTGTCTAACTCCAAAACATATGTGTTTGCTGACATAACACTGTCTTCTGCTTCAGTAATATTTCTCTCTAAACAACTACAGTCAAACAACTAGGACTGGTGCAATCCACTCTTCTGGACACTGCTGGAGACACACCAACTAGTACTCATCCTCGGACTCCCCCTTTCCTGCTTCAATGTAACCATACTTAATGTCTTGGGAGAGACTTGAGGAACACCCTGCTCATTAGCAGTACTTAAAATTTCCAAGGGTGGATTCCTGCTGCAGATAACTCATCTCTTCACATTTTATTTCATCATATTTAATAGTTCTCATTAGTTTCAGTTCCAGAGGGTGGCATTTTCTGACTTGCCCTCCATAATGCATGTCTTGTTTTGAAGGTCACCAGGGACTAATAAACAATCACACACAGTCTGGTACCCTTTGAAAGATAAATATCTGATACCCAATTCCTTCAATAGCCTGTCTCGGCCCTGTTCCTCTACTCCTCCTGTTCTCTCAGACTCCCTGACTCTGTGTGCTCTACCCTAGAAACAAAGGGTTCCTGAGCATCACCACCCACCTTGGTTTGTCCTTACCTACAAATTCTTGCCAGAACACTCCAGATATTGAAGACTTAAAATTGTGACAAATCAGCCATGCAATATTCATAGACTTCACAAGCAAAGAAGTGAACTCCATGTGAAAGATATTGAGGAAATAGTGTGCTCATGGACCAAAGAGTATATGTCTTTGGCTGAAGCATGTAGGAAAACCAGTATCAGGAACTGCAGCTGGGAAAGCAAGTTGGAGGCAGGCTGTAAAGGGCTTTAAATAGAATCACATAAAGGAGGTGGAGTGAAGGACACTGATAAAGATGAATGAAAGTTGGAGGAGAAGCAGAGAAAATGGTGTTCCAGAAGCCAAAGGAAGGGATTTCATTAAGTAATGGAAGATAAAATGCATTTTATAAAGTTATTGTAAATACTCTCCTCCCAAATAGCATATTGGCAGAAGAGTAGATAATACAGATCAATATAACAATAAACAGCTCAGAAACAGATCCTAATATGTATATTTTTTAATTAATTTGTGAACTGTCTGCTACATAGTTAATATAACATAGTGAACTTAGAAAAGTGTCTGGTCCACAGTAATCATCTAATAAATACTAGTGGCTATCTTTATTATTACTTGTTGTTGTTATAATTATTATTAAATATCAGTGTGAGAAGATTCTTTAAAAAGTTTGGTAGTAAAGAGGAAATGGGAGAGTAGGCAAGGAAGAAGGAAAAATCCTTTAAGGAAGAACTTAAAATACATGCTGGAAACACAGGTAGCACTCAATAAAAATTTACTGAATGTGAATAATAGTTATAAGCCAAGTGGAAGGAGATTTATATAAAGAATCTATTGATACAGAGAAAGGAATCATTGTTGGATCAAGGACCTAGAAGGAACAACAGAAATGGAATCAAATATACACACAGAAAAATCAGTCTTGGAAAGGAAAAGAATACCTCATATAGTCTTGAGACAAAAAGGAGATTAAAATTCAGCAAAAATATAATTACCTCTGTGTTTCTAAAAGAGGTTCCTAGGATGAGCTACATCAGACTATGGTAATTATTTAAAAAGCAAACTCGTGGCCTCTATCCCAGATCAACTAAATCCAAATTTCTAGTAGATGGGACCTAGGAATCTGTATGTTAGTTGTCCATGACCCAGTTGATTCCTTTTGGAAGAATCAAAGTTAGGAGAATTCACATCTGTTGGCCCCTGTGGAGAAAACAAAACTGACTCCTTGCCCAACCACCATTATGATTAAGCCTATAAAGTATCACCATTGGAGAAGAAAAACGAAAATCTTTACAACCTTGAGATAAGCTAAAAATAAGTAAGAAGATTCTACCTAGTCTTCCAAATCAATGAAGCTTTGAGCCCTTTCCTATAAATTGCTAACTCTCTAATGTAAACAACTTCATCCCTGACTTTTGCAACACTGACACCTACATGTATGATAATGATATGGAGGAAATTTTTGTATCCACATGAATAACTGTAATCTTGGTAGCCTAGTGATTTCTTTCCTTGAAATATCTACTGTGTCATTTAGCCAAGAAAACATTTTTCTCAAGACTGGACTCCTCATTCTTTATGAATCACGTCCCAATGTTAACAAAGAAGGAAGTAAAGTGATCTACTAAAAGGAGGATGGGGAGGGAGTGAAGCAGGAAGCTTGGAAAGATTTGAAATGAGAAAAGTCTGAAAAATCCAGCTGAGGGGTCTGGTAAAAGGAACCACTAGGGATGATGAAAGGGATTGCCAGGCAACAATCAGAGCGTGGGCAAGGTTAATATAATAAATGTGTAGAAATAAGCTAAGGCACCATGTATGTGATATTTGCCATCTAACAGCCTGGCAGAAGAAGCAAAAAATAAATAAATAAATAAATAAATAAATAAACAAACAAATAAATAAATAACAAAACAAAACATGGAATTAGGTTAATCCCAGGTTTGAGACTGGCAGGACAGGTACAAAGAAAAATTCAAAGGTCCAAGGACACATAATGGTTCGTAGAGAAGGTTATAGGTATGGGAGGAAAAACCAGAAACCCTTACAGCAGGGGTCCCCAATCCCTGGGCTGCGGACTAGTACTAGTCTGTGGCCTGTTAGTAATCAGGCCTCACAGCAGTAGATGAGTGGCAGCCCACCGTGCATTACCACCTGAACTTTGCCTCCTGTCAGATCAGCAGCTGCATTAGATTCTCATAGGAGCACAAACCCTATTGTGAACTGCACCAGGAGGGATCTAGGTTGTGTATGCTTTATGAGAATCTAATGCCTGATAATCTGAGATGGAACAGTTTCATCCCTAAACCATCCCATCCCCACTGTCCTCCCATCCACAGAATAATTGACTTCCATGAAACCAGTCCCTGGTGCCAAAAAGGTTGGGGATTGCTGCCTCACAGGCCCCCTCCTTGGCCCAAACTACATGTGTGTGAAGGGAGGGATAATTTTATAGCCAAATTTCCCTTAGGCAAGACCTTACACTCTCGACTCCATTGTTGTAGGAAAGATGGGCCTTGTTAGCAGCAGCAACTTTTCAGGTAAAATAGAACTAACGATATGGAATATACTAGAGCTATGTACCGATGTCTCATTACTTACCCCTTTTTTACCTTCACAATAACTCTTTGATGCAGAGATCCTTACACTTCTCCTCAGTACGCAAACTGAGGTTCTTACAAGTATAAATCCAAGGACACACAGCTCACCTATGATGCAGTTCAGATTTGAACTCAAGTGTGACTGACTATGAACTCATTCTCAATCTACTAGCCCACAGTGACTTCACCAGAACAGATAGGCTCCACTTCATAGAAAAAGGAAAACAGCATCATCAAAGGAAAACCAAATTTCTAGTAGAGCAAGGGGTGGCAGGGAGTAAGGATATAGGGATATTTCTTGGCAACAAAACCAAAGAGAATGAAACATAATGTAGGATAATTAGCAGTGAGAGCACAGCAAATAAAAGGCAATAAGTAGCTGTAAATACTATATCTGAAGGCATGTGTGCATGGGGAGTAGTGGAGGTGAAGGTAAGAGCCAAGTGGAGAAGGAAGTGAGAGGAAGAAAATGAATTTAGCCCACTCACCATCATTATCTCTGACATCTCTCAAAGGAAGTAGAGTGGGAAACAAAGGAGATTAAAGCAAGTGTGTCTAAATAGGAAGATTCATCATGCCTGGCAGGAGGAGGTCACTGTTACTGCAACCTTTAACCCAATCCTTTTCTCTTCTGCCCACTTTGGGGAGTGACCTGGGTGACTTGGTTTGTTCTTTTTTGAGATGCTTCCCAATTGCTGACAACAATCACAATGCATTATAACATGATTTAGGCCCACAATTTCAAAAGTGTGATGATGGAATCCTAGATAGATATTAAAGAAGGCAGGAAGGGGAATGGCACACTGAAAAAAAATAGAGACAGGATAAGGAACAGGTTTATTTGAAAAGTGCATACCCTGTCTACCAGCAGTTCTACTCCTACTCATATACCTCAGAGGAGTTTGCATGCAGACATACTTCATTTTGTTGTGCTCCACTTTATCGTGCTTCACAGACTATGTGTTTTACAAATTGAAGGTTTGAGGCAACCCTGTCTGGCAAGTCTGTCAGCACCATTTTTCCAACAGCATGTGCTCACTTCATGTTTTTGTGTCACATTGTGGTAATTCTCACAATATTTCAAACTTTGTCACTATTATATCTGCTATGGTGATCTGTAATAAGTGATCTTTGCTGTTACACTTGTTGAGGTTGAGGGCACCACAAACCTTTCCTATATGAAATAGAGAGTTTAATCAATAAACGAGGGTTCTCACTGCTCCAGTGATCAGCTGCTCCCCCTTCTTTCTCCCTCTAGTCAGGCCTATCTATTCCCTAAGATACAATATTGAAATTACGCCAATTAATAACCAGACAATGGCTTCTAAGTGTTCCAGTGAATGGAAGAGTCACATGTCTCTCACTTTATTTATTTATTTATTCATTCATTCATTCATTCATTTGAGGCAGAGTATCACCCTATTGCCCACGATAGAGTGCAGTGGCAAGATCTCAGCTCACTGCAACCTCTGCTTTCTGGGTTCAAGTGATTCTCATGCCTCAGCCTCCCAAGTAGCTGGGATTACAGGTACACACCACCATGCACTTCTAATTTTTAAATTTTTTTGTAGAAATGGGGTATCATGGGGGGCGGAACAAGATGGCCGAATAGGAACAGCTCCAGTCTCCAACTCCCAGCACAAGCGACACAGAAGACCGGTGATTTCTGCATTTTCAACTGAGGTACTGGGTTCATCTCACTAGGGAGTGCCGGACAATCGGTGCTGGTCAGCTGCTGCAGCCCGACCAGTGAGAGCTAAAGCAGGGCGAGGCATTGCCTCACCTGGGAAGCGCAAGGGGAAAGGGAATCCCTTTTCCTAGCCAGGGGAACTGAGATACACAACACCTGGAAAATTGGGTAACTCCCACCCCAATACTGCGCTTTAAGCAAACAGGCACACCAGGAGATTATATCCCACACCAGACCAGGAGGGTCCCATGCCCACGGAGCCTCCCTCATTGCTAGCACAGCAGTCTGCGATCTCGCGGCAAGGCAGCAGCGAGGCTGGGGGAGGGGCGCCCGCCATTGCTGAGGCTTAAGTAGGTAAACAAAGCCGCTGGGAAGCTCGAACTGGGTGGAGCTCACAGCAGCTCAAGGAAACCTGCCTGTCTCTGTAGACTCCACCTCTGGGGACAGGGCACAGTAAACAACAACAAAAGCAGCAGAAACCTCTGCAGACGCAAACAACTCTGTCTGACAGCTTTGAAGAGAGCAGTGGATCTCCCAACACCGAGGTTGAGATCTGAGAAGGGACAGACTGCCTGCTCAAGTGGGTCCCTGACCCCTGAGTAGCCTAACTGGGAGACATCCCCCACTAGGGGCAGTCTGACACCCCACACCTCACAGGGTGGAGTACACCCCTGAGAGGAAGCCTCCAAAGCAAAAGGTACACTCTTTTGTACCAAAAGCAGACAGGTACACTCGCTGTTCAGCAATATTCTATCTTCTGCAGCCTCTGCTGCTGACACCCAGGCAAACAGGGTCTGGAGTGGACCTCAAGCAATCTCCAACAGACCTACAGCTGAGGGTCCTGACTGTTAGAAGGAAAACTATCAAACAGGAAGGACACCTACACCAAAACCCCATCAGTACGTCACCATCATCATCAAATACCAGAGGCAGATAAAACCACAAAGATGGGGAAAAAGCAGGGCAGAAAAGCTGGAAATTCAAAAAATAAGAGCACATCTCCCCCGGCAAAGGAGTGCAGCTCATTGCCAGTAACGGATCAAAGCTTGACGGAGAATGACTTTGACGAGATGAGAAAAGAAGGCTTCAGTCCATCAAACTTCTCAGAGCTAAAGGAGGAATTACGTACCCAGCGCAAAGAAACTAAAAATCTTGAAAAAAAAGTGGAAGAATTGATGGCTAGAGTAATTAATGCAGAGAAGGTCATAAACGAAATGAAAGAGATGAAAACCATGACATGAGAAATACGTGACAACAGGTGCTGGAGAGGATGTGGAGAAATAGGAACACTTTTACACTGTTGGTGGGATTGTAAACTAGTTCAACCATTATGGAAAACAGTATGGCGATTCCTCAAGGATCTAGAACTAGATGTACCATATGACCCAGCCATCCCATTACTGGGTATATACCCAAAGGATTATAAATCATGCTGCTATAAAGACACACGCACACGTATGTTTATTGCGGCACTATTCACAATAGCAAAGACTTGGAATCAACCCAAATGTCCATCAGTGACAGACTGGATTAAGAAAATGTGGCACATATACACCATGGAATACTATGCAGCCATAAAAAAGGAT
The DNA here is from genome assembly GCF_003255815.1 of Theropithecus gelada. Lineage (NCBI taxonomy): Eukaryota > Metazoa > Chordata > Mammalia > Primates > Cercopithecidae > Theropithecus > Theropithecus gelada. Next base: position 17,611,017 of record NC_037668.1, on the reverse strand, counting down.
GAGTTTGTGTCCTTTGTAGGGACATGGATGCAGCTGGAAACCATCATTCTTAGCAAACTATCACAAGAACAGAAAACCAAACACTGCATGTTCTCACTCATAGGTGGGAACTGAACAATGAGATCACTTGGACTCGGGAAGGGGAACATCACACACCGGGGCCTATCATGGGGAGGGGGGAGGGGGGAGGGGAGAGGGATTGCATTGGGAGTTATAGTTGATGGGTGCTGACGAGTTGATGGGTGCAGCACAGCAACATGGCACAAGTATACACATGTAACAAACCTGCACGTTATGCACATGTACCCTAGAACTTAAAGTATAATAACAATAAAAAATAAATAAAATAAAAAAAAGAAATTAAAACTGAGAAATTTTTTAAAAAATTTATTACTCATCTAAACTAATAAATAACGCATCATATGTAAACATAAGTAACACTTTTAATGAAAAGCAGCTATTTTCCAAGACAAAAGTGGCACTGTTTATCATTTTTTTGATGTCTCTTTAATGTCTGCTTTATTAGAAGACAGTGGTATTCTCCTATCTGCTTCTATATACAGTCTGTGATGATGACGTATATCACGTAACTGCTAGACAATTCCACTGTACTCTTGTGGAAAATAAGAATGAAAAAGGCAAATACGGTGAAACCCCGTCTCTACTAAAAATACAAAAAATTAGCCAGCCATAGTGGCGGGTGCCTGTAGTCCCAGCTGCTCGGGAGGCTGAAGCAGGAGAATGGCGTGAACCCGGGAGGCGGAGCTTGCAGGCGGAGATCACGCCACTGCACTCCAGTCTGGGCAACAGAGGGAGACTCCATCTCAAAAAAAAAAAAGAAAAGAAAAGAAAAAGGCAAATAATATCTTAGTACTATTATGAAAACAGTTTTGACCATGAGGACACCCTAAAAGGGTTTCAGGGACTCCCAGGGTACCTGAATGACATCTGAAGAACTGCAGGCCTAGTAAAAGAAGAAATTATTAATAATGAGAATTTTACAAAATTGGGATAGATCATGAGATACATTCTAAGTTCTTGGAGAAATTAAAGAAAGGCTGAATTACCTAATTTTTCCAAAATTTCGTGTTTTAGGAAAGGAGTATAATAAACCACTCTTCCTTCTAAACAAAAAAAAAAGAAATGGGGTATCATTATGTTACCTAGGCTAGTCTCGAACTCCTGGCCTCAAGTGATCCACCCATCTTGGCCTCCCAAAGTGCTGGGATTACAGGCATGAGTCACCAAGTACAGCCGCATGTCTCTCACTTTAAATAAAAAATCAGAGTTGGGCATGGTGGCTCACACCTGTAATCCCAGCACTTTGGAAGGCCAAGGCAGTTGGATCATCTGAGGTCAGGAGTTCAAGACAAGCCTAATCAATATGGCGAAACCCTGTCTCTACTAAAAATACAAAAATTAGCCAGGCATGGTGGTGGGTGCCTGTAGTCCCAGCTACTCGGGAGGCTGACACAGGTGAATTGTTTGAACCCAGGAGGCAGAGGTTGCAGTGAGCCGAGATCATGCCACTGCACACCAGCCTGGGCGACAAAGCAAGACTCCGTTCATAAATAAATAAATAAATAAATAAATAGAAATTATTAAACTTAATGAGAAAAGCATGTCAAAAGCAGAGAGAGACCAAAAGCTAGGTTTTTTGTGCCAGTTAGCCAAGTTTGTGAATGCAAATGAAAAATTCTTAAAGAAAATTAAAAGTGCTACTCCTGTGAACACATGAATGATAAGAAAGTAAAACAGCTTTACCACTGACGTGGAGAAAATTTTAGTGATCTAGCTAGATCAAACCTGCCATACAATTATCTTAAACCAAAGCCTAATCTAGAGTAAGGCCCTAACTCTCTTCAATTCTATGAAGCTGAGAGAGGTAAGGAAGCTACAGAAGAAAAGTTTGAAGCTAGCAGAGGTTGGTTCATGAGGTTTCAGGAAATAAGCCATCTCCAGAATAAAAAGCGCAGGGTGATGCAGCACATGCTGATAGAGAAGTTGCAGCAAGTTATCCAGTAGATCTGGCTAAGATAACTGATGAAGGCAGCTACATTGAACAACAGATTTTCAATGTAGACAGCACAGCATTCTATCAGAAGAAGATGTCACCTAAGACTTTTATAGCTACAGAGATGTCAATTCTTTGGCTTCAAAACTTCAAAGGACAGGCTGACTCTCTTGTAAGGGACTAATGCAGTTGGTGACTTTAAGTTGAACCTGATGCTCATTTACCATTCTGAAAATCCCAGGGCCCTTAAAAATTATGCTAAATCTACTCTGCCTGTGCTCTATAAATGGAACAGCAAAGCCTGGATGATGGCACATCTGTTTACAGCATGGTTACTGACGATTTTAAGCCCACTGTTGAGACCTACTACTCAGAAAAAAAGAGATTCCTTTCAAAATATTACTGCTCATTGACAATGCACCTGGTCATCCAACAGCTCTGATAAAAATGTACGGGGATGTTGTTCCTGTGCCTACCAACATGACATCCATTCTGCAGGCCATGGATTAAGGGGTGATTTCAATTTTCAAGTCTTCTTATATAAGAAATACATTTTGGAAGATTATAGCTACCATAAATAGTGATTCCTCTGATGGATCTGAGTAAAGAAAATTGAAAATCTTCTGGAAAGGATTATCCATTCTAGAAGTCATTAAGAACATCCATGATTCATGGAGAAGTCAAAATATCAACATTCACAGGGGTCTGAAAGAAGTTGATTCTAACCCTAATAGATTACTTTGAGAGATTCAAGACTTCAGTGGAGGAAGTAACTGCAGATGTGGTGGAAATAGCAAGAGAATTAGAATTAGAAGTAAAGCCTGACATGTTTACCTAGATAACAAACCTGCACATCATGGACACATACCCCAGAACTTAAAAGTTGAATAAAAAACAATAAAAATAAATTGATTAAAAATTTAAAAAAAGAAGCAGAGCCTGAAGATGTGACTTAATTGCTACAATCTCATGATAAAACTTAAACAGACGAGAAGTTGGTTATGAATGAGCAAAGAAAGTGATCTCTTGAGATGGAATCTACACCTGGTGAAGATGCTGTGAACACTGTTATGATACTCCATAAATTTAGTTGATAAAGCAGTGGCAGGGTATGAGAGGATCAACCAATTTTAAAAGAAATTATACTGTGGGTAAAACTGTATCAAACAGCACTGCATGTTAGAGAGAAATCTCTCGTGAAAGGCAGAGTCAGTCAACACAGCAAACTTCACTGTTGTCTTCTTTTAAGAAATTGCCACAGCCACCCTAACCTTCAGTAACTGCCACCCTAATCAGCCAGCAGCCATCAACATCAAGGCAAGACCCTTCACCAGCAAAAAGATGACAACTTGCTGAAGGTTCATTAGCATTTTTTAGCATTAAAGTATTTTCAATGAAGGAATGTATACTTTTTTAGACATAATGCTACTGAACACTCAATAGAGACTACTCTACAGTGTAAACATAACTTTTATATGCACTGGGAAACCAAACAATTCATGTAACTCACTTTATTGCAATATTCTCTTTAATGCAGTAGTCTGGAACCGAACTTGCAATATCTCCAAGGTTTATCTACATTTATGATAATAATATCTAATCGTTATATAAAACATACTATGCACTAAGCACTACTATGTATAACTCTCTCAATCACCCTAGGAGATAGATCATTCCATATCATCATTTTACTGATGAGGCACGGAGGTTAAGTAATTTGCTATGGTCACATAGCTACTACTGAAACCAAGCAATGTAACTCTAAGTTTTTGTTTGTAACCCAGGGCACCACATGTGGCTATGCAATTCATTCACTGTCCCAGTGGTGCCAAGAGGGAGCAAGTTGGCACAGAAATCCAATCCATGCCCCAGTTAATGATCTATGCATACCTAGTTCAAAGCTACATCCACCTGAGTACTTTTATCTTTGCCCTAGGCACTTTCTATTTGCCAAGCTGTGAGTTCAGAGGACTAGGTCCATAAAAAGAGGAAGTCTTTCTTATTCACACAAAGGTGCCATACAGTCCAACTGTGGTGCTACCTTAGCCATGGCACTACACTGACCTATTTTGTTTGGGAAGACATTTACAAGGGTGTTTAATACAACATTGTTTGTAATAGTGAATTTGGGAAATGGATAAAGTATACTATATTCTTATGTTGGAAAGCTACGGTGCACCTAGAAGAAAGTAACTATTATATATACACATAGATATTAAAAACATAATAACTTTGAGTGGAAATCAAGTTGCAAACTATTAATATGTACAGTACATTACATAAATGTTTAAATGCAGTTACATATTTTATACATATATACACAATACATTTATACACACACATCACACATATTTACCAAATTAATTATGGTGGCACTTCTGATAAGAAAAAAAAAAGATTAGAACTTGGGGGTGAGAAACACAGGAGACTTAAATTGACCTGCAATGTTTTATTCATTTTAATAAGACCTGAAGCAAATATGACAAAATGTTTACTACTATCAGTTCTAGATGGTAGCCATGCAATTAATCAAGATAAGAATAAAAAGATTATTTTTTAAGAACAGGTTTAGTGGGAACTTAAGAGTAGGAGAGCTAGAAGCCTATTCTCTGTGATCAATGAGTGACATTTCAGGGTTCACAGCTTCAGAGATGGAACAGTTATGGCTGATGACAAGGTCCAGGATGTGGTCATTTGAATGGCTGGCTGAGGTAGAGTGGAGGTAGAGATCAATGGAGTGTAAGAAATGATGGATCCAGATGCATCACCAACATGATTGTTGAAGTTTTCCAGAATGATGATAATAGCTAGGGTGGAAAGAAATAGACAGTTGCCAAAGCCCTCACTGAAGACTATGTGGTTATAGGGGAAGGAGATCAGTCAAGGAAAAAGTAAGGATGGAAAGAGGGTGGAATGTATGTGCATCAATGAAGGAGTGGTTATTGAAAGAAGCCACAGTGGTGAGCAACAAAATCATGCTGTGCGCACCTCTAGGCCACAACACAACAGAGGGAGAATGTGTAACCTGTACTTGGAACTGCTGAAAAGTAGTATCATTCAGGGAAATTCTAGTTTCAGTTAAGGTGAGGAGGTAGTTACTTCAAAAATCCTACTGAAACTCTAACTTTGTAATTCATTGACCCAAAGCTATAGGTCCAATCAGAAAGGAGCAGTAGATTTTACCAATAAGCCAAAAGAACAAGATGGAGGAGGAGGATCATGAGGAGAAAGAGAGAGAGGAAGGAAGGAAGGAAGGAAGGAAGCAAGGAAGGAAGGAAGGAAGGAAGGAGAGACTAGAAAGAAAAAAGAAAGAAAGAACAAATGAATGAAAGAAAGAGAAACGAAAGAGAGGAAGAAAGAACAAATGAAAGAAAGAAAAAGAAAGAAGAAAAGAAGAGGAGAAAGAGGAGGAGGAGAAGGAAGAGGAGGGGAAGAAGGAAGAGGAGGAAAAGAAAAAGAAGGAAGGAAGGAAGGAAGAAGAAGGAGGAGGAGGAGGAGAAGGTGGAGGAGGAAAGGAAGAGGAGGGGGAGAAGAACGTGGGGGAGGAGGAAGAGAAGAAAAGGGAGAAGAAAGGAGGGGGAGGAGGAGAAGAGGGAGAAAGGAAAGAGAGAGGGAAGGAGGAAGAAGGAAGGGAGAAGAGAGAAAAAGAAGAAGAAAGAAGAAGGAGGAAGAGGAAAGAAAGAAGAAAGAAGGAGAAAGAAGGAGAAGGAGGAGGAGAAGAAGGGGAAGAAGGAGGAAGAAGAAGGAAGGGGAGAAGAAAGAAGAAAGAAAGAGAGGAAAGAGAGAGGGGAAAGAAAGAAGGAAGGAAGAAAAGAAGGAAAAGAAAGAAAAAAGAAAGAAAAAGAGAGGGGGGAGGGGAGGGGAAGGAAGGGGAGGGGAAGGGAGGGGAAGGGAAGGGAGGGGAGGGGAGGGGAGGGAAAGGGAAGGGAAAGGGAAGGGAAAGGGAAGGGAAGGGAAAAGAAAAGGGAAAAGAAAAGAAGAGAAGAAAAAAAAGAAAAGAATGACAATGATGACTGGGGCCCTAATATATTGGAAATGAAACTGCCAACTGCACCAAAGAGGAGGGAATGCTGAAGGACATTATCACAAAGCTAAGGGCCAATCAGTAAAATCTTGGAAAACCAAATTGGCTCAGAAAGAGTGAAATGACTTAAGGGAGTAGATAAAGAAATTTCAGAATATTTTAAATGAAGAGATGGTTTTGGCTCTGGAAACAGGTCTGGGAAAGTATCAAGGAATAAATGTAAAGAGGGAACCACATAAGAGGAAACTTGAGGCTTAGAGTCCAAAATCGACCCATATTGAAGGGAAAAACCAGTATATCGAGACCTAAATCCTCTTAAAGATAGAATTTGAAAAATGACCTCTCTTAAAGATAGATCAGAATGGTGAAAAGGAAGACAAGCAAGAATCGAAGAAGGGAACAAGAATAATTAATAATTTCAGATGTCCTCTCATGCCACTTTAGGGCTAAGAGAAACTCAGGGGTCTGAATTTCTGCAACAAGCAAGGCCAAACATGTGAAACCAAGTATTCCCACTCCACAGCACTGAAGGGCCTCTACAGGGTTTGCAGTCATCTTGGTGACACTAAGAAAAGGAGACACGTGTCCTTTCAGTTCTGGGATTCCCATACATACAGTCAGGTTTGCAGTGTTTGTATTCACCACTCCTCACACTCAGTCTGGGGCAAGGGAAGAGCACAGGCCCAGCCCATACACTACATCCTACTCTACTTTTTCTCCAAACTCCACTCTTGTTTAGATGGTCTTTTTTCTATTCTGGGTAGGGGTGGAGTAAAAGGAAAAAAAATGTTCCCAATAGCATCTTCTTTCAAACTTTAATGTCTCCTACATGCACCTTGCCTTTTGAATTTAGAAGAGAAGAATGTTGATCTCTTTGTCCATGGACCCCCCCAGTTTGGACTAAGGGACCCTCAGAATAAACCTGTGCAAACCCTGGGGGGGGGACTGGGAAAGACCTCATTCATACTTCACATATCTGGCCATGGTTGTTTTTGTAGCTCTAAAATAGTTCATTTGCATGTATTTACAAATTCAGCAAAATAAAATCAGTTTAAAGTATATAATAAATGACATCAAATCCACCTTTTCTCTGTTGATGGGGGTGAGGCAGTAAAAATACCAAGTGCCTGAAATGAGGCACAGGAACACAGGGATGAAATACTTTTTATGGTTAAACAGTCTGATAAAACCACCAAACCCTTCTGCCCTACCTCAACAAGACACACTCTTGAAGTGAAATGTCCCATTGTGTTTACAGAGAGGGAGAAACAGACAGCGAGGAAGGAGAGGATGGGAAAGTAGAGGAAGGCTTTTTCTGCACTAACAACAATGATCAAAGGTTTGCCTGGCTTCACACTTGATTGTCTTCTGCCCCAAAAACAGGAAAAACAAGGTAGCAACAGAGTTCTTTTAGTTTTCTGTGCAGACCCACATATAGATAACCAAGTAGTAATACTTCCTTAGTTGTGTCAAAGAATTTGTGTGCACATTCCAACGGAAATAATTCCACCTGGTACCTCCCTTTGGGGTGACTGTATCTCCCGCAGGAACTCAGTCCTCACTCAAAAAATCCCAAATTCCCTTCAATCCCGTACCCTCAATCACACCTTGCAAAGGTCATCCCTCAATGAAGTCTGGCCACCTGTTTCAGATCAGCAGCCCAAATAGCAATAGAGCCTATGCTGTTTCAATGGCCCACTAAATATTAATAGCTAATAATAGCTAATATAGCTAATAATAACATTTGATGAGCATTTACTATATGCTAGCACTGCTCTAAGAACTTCCCACATATTAATCCTCACAATAACTCTGTAAGTATTATTCTTACCCATATATTATAGATGAGAAAACTGAGAAACAGAGAAGTTAAGCAGCTTTCCCAAGGGTACACTGCTAGTAAGTGGCTGAGCCAGAATTTGAGCACAGGCAGCCTAACTCCAGGGACCATGTTCTTAACCATTACATGATTCTTCCCCTTGGAAGAGGACAGAACAGATAATATGATGGTTACATTTAGAAACATACAATTTACAATTTGCCCATGGCCCCGGCTCCCAATAACTTCTCATTCCTTTAGCCTCACTGTTCATGTTTGATGTTTCCCGTCTTCATATCTAAAATGCAACATGTGGCACTGTGTTAACTTGGCATAATAGAGTAAAAAAAACAAGGCTTCAGTGGGAATACAATCCTCATGTAAAGTTTAAGAATGGTCAGGACCTGTCCTCATGTCTTCATCAAAATTGACTCCAAGTATACAACTAAGCAGACCAAATGGTTTTAGCACTAACAGAATTCAAGCATTCAGAAGGCAGAATAGATCAAGTTTAGAGAAATAAACTTAGCTCAGGGCATTCATTTTTATTGAATAAAACAAATATTTTTAAAGCATTGAATGTATATCTGAAACTGTTCTACATTCTGGGCATTCCACAAGGAGGCAGAACAAGTCCTTGCCTTCTGGTAACATTCATTCTAGGGCACACTAGAAAAGACTGAAAAAGTAAATAAGTAAGGAACACAATGCTGTGACAAAATAACCAAGGGAACCTCTTTCATATGGGACATTCAGGGACAAAGCAAATTTGAGATGATCAAAGATAGGCAGGTAGATATACAAATCTTAATGACACGTTGTCATTGTGCCTTCATTCCAGCTTCCCAAGAACCATAAAATATTTAAAAATAATTTATGATGTTGTAATGCAAACTTCTCAAGTTGATGCTCCAGGCTCTGCTCCAATCCAGCCCTGCCTATCTATCCTCTTCCCACCACCACTCCCAAACACATCCTCTCCATTCCACTTAGGCTAATCTCCTTACTGGCTCACAACATATCAAGTTCACCCCCAACCCTGTTCTCTCCCCTACGCCTATTAATTCTACCCATCCCTCAAGACCAGGTTCAAGTTCCACCTTCCTCGTTCTTACCCACTCAGGCTTACCGAACACCCTTCTCCTTTAAACAACTAGTTACCAGGCAATTAATTACCTAAAAAGTCTTCTGTCCTTTGCTGCTGTTTCACATATGCCATAACCCAGGACTTTTAACACAAGGCACCACAATATCCTTCCAGCAAGTGTAGGCATGAAGGGAAAGGGGTCTGGCACATGTCCAGAGTTCCCTGGGCCAGAGGTGAGGAGAACTGACTCAGGCTCAGAGAGGCAGCTCAAGGGGAGCAAGCACAGTGAACAAGGGGCACAACTCCCAAATAGGAGCGATGTAAAGTCTCCACTCAAGTGGAAAGATCTCAACAACTGCGAATACAAGAGACAAGGAGGCAGTTCTAGAGGGGAACTAAGGATCCAGATGGGATATCTAATTGAGGAGTGAAAAGTAGAGCATAAGCCCAGTCTCATAGACTAGTCCAACACAGGATAAAGGGAGTAGAGACTTATGACCGGATGATAACTGTCAGCAAAAGGAATCTAGTGAAATTCTGGAACCTACAAATCAAGAATGGGTGACCAAGTTTAAGGACTTGACCTAATTCTAAGCTGTAGGTACAGATCATCAGTGGGCTTGTCTTGGGGGAAATGGGGAAAGTAGATGAAAAAGAGATGAAGGCCAAAATGGTTATGTATAGATTATTAGTCCCTTAGGGGCAGGAGACATGCTTCTATCCTCCACACCACTTAGCAAAATAAATATTTACTGATTATGTAAAAAAGAAAGATCACAGACAATTTGGTATTACCCAATGATGGGAAGTATGCCAAGATAACCTGAGTCATCATTTAAGCAAGTTATGTATTGTGAAGTCTCCATCACCCTAAAAACACCAAGTGGTAATGTGATCTGGTAAATGAACACCAGACTGGAAATGAGGACATGAAACCAGACCAGTTTTGTTAGAAACCTCTTATAAGACCCTAAACAAGTCACTTTACTTATCCGAACCTCAATTACCTCATATATAAAGGGGTAAATGTAATAACTCCAATTTTTTCATATCTAGAACACTCCGCCAGATCTCTGACTAATTTCCTCACATCTTTTGAATCTTTGTTCAATCTTGCCTTCCTAATGAAGCCTATTTAATACTAACCACTCTATTTCATACTGCAACCTGCCCATCCCACCAACCCTACCCACACACACAAACACTGGTCTACATTTTTTCTTTTTCATAACACTTCTAACATTTTACATAATTTATTATCTTTATTGTTGTGTGCTAGAATGTAAGCTCTATGAAGGCAAAGATCTTTGTCTATTATATTCATTGATATACTTCACATCTCTGAACGGAAACTGGAACAGAGTAAACATCCAATAAATGTTTGTTGAATGAATACATGAATGAATATTTTAAAAGGCCAAAATCTTGTGAAAGACCAGAATAATAAATCATTTATATTCTCCCTGAGGCCAGGGTCTGCCTCCCACACCCTCAAGCATCCCTATATTCCCTGGTACAGTGTACCATAGTGTGGAATAAGTGTTCAATACGTCCCTACTAAATTACTAATTAAATATGGGACCCAAAAACACAAACACAACCGTGTGCTCTGGGGCCACCTGCTGGCAACTCTACTTAGTAGCTACCTAAGCAACCAAACTGACAAGAATTTTCAGTGGTGAATGGAGTGGCAGGGAGTATCTCCTTTCAGCCAGTGCGGACAATCAGGCAACAGACGGAAACAGGAGGAAGGAGGCTAGGCTGGAAATCAGACGTTTCCAAAACCTGCTGTGAAGGACCATACACCCACTCTTTCCCAGAACTCACTTTCTACTTCAACAATAATAACGGTAAGTACCCTGTACTGTTTTCAGCACTTTCAGGTATGGTCTCATTTAATCCTTACATTAATCCGCTGTACCATCTTTACTACCATTTTACAAATGACCAACATTTCCTTTTGAAATAATTGCTTTATTTAACTGAAGCAGTGAAGCAGTAAAACAGTGTAAACTACTATTAGTAAGAAAAATCAAGGCATGACATTTGGGGAGTACCAAAGCACCACGTGCGGCCCGAGTGTGACAGGCCTGGAGAGAACCAATGATGCCCCAAAGGGGCTGACCTACCAGCCCGCCCCTTAAGCCAAGCACAACCTCAGTCCGGGGTTCTGGATCCCAAAGTCCGCTGTTTCATTCGGATCACACCAGAACAAGGAGGCAGCCCGCGCCCCTGCTAGCGAGCTCTGCGCCACGGGGACACGTGCCGGGGCCCTTACCCTCCCAAGGGCTCTTCTCGCCGGAGCCGCCGGCCTGGGGGCGCGGGCCCCGGAAGTGCAGCCCCTCCGCCCGGAAGCAGCTTTTCCTACTTCCCTCTGCGCGACTGGAGGCGCGACGGGAGCCTGTGCTCACCAGTCTTTCGGCTGAGGCCAGAAGCCTGAGGCCGTTTCTTTTGCTGTTTCCGAACGCACAGCCCCGAGCGGCCCGAGGGGATACGAAAGACCTACGCCGATGGCCCTTCCACACTGCCGCCCCTCGGCTCCCCCACCTCTACCAAGGGAGGCCTCTGATGTGAGATTCCTCCGTGTTCTGGCCGAGGTCCGCGACCGGGCCCAGCAGCTGCCTGCGGTAGCCGCAGTGATCCTGACAGAGAACTGGGCCTCGGCGCGCAGGATCCCGCTCTGGGCTCCAAAGGCTCCTCGTATTGTCGGAGCTTTCCGCAGCCCCTCTAGGCGCTGGGACCCTTTGGTGAGGTAATGCCTGGGGTTCCCTACTCCGTCCGGTGCCAGCGTCCGGCCTCTAAAAGACTTTATCAGCCTCCACCTTATCCCTTAAATAAGGACTTCAGGTGACCTGCAAGTGCGCCCCCTCCTGGCCCGTAGGGGGCCTCACTACCTTGGTTCACCCCAACAGCTTTAGCTACATAGTTTCCCAAATGGCGTGACAAGATCGTCTTTAAGTGCTACATGCACTTTTTAAGAATGTTTGAGTATTTATTCTTTGTTAAAAAATATTAAAACCAGCTCAACAAACTGGTTATCCCAAATATTAATGTAACGCTAAATTCTTTTTTTGTTTGTTTTTGTTTTTGTTTTTGTTTTTGTTTTGAGACGGAGTCTCGCTCTGTAGCCCAGACTGGAGTGCAGTGGCCGGATCTCGGCTCACTGCAAGCTCTGCGTCCCGGGTTTACGCCATTCTCCTGCCTCAGCCTCCCGAGGAGCTGGGACTACAGGCGCATGCCACCTCGCCCAGCTAGTTTTTTTTTGTATTTTTAGTAGAGACGGGGTTTCACCGTGTTAGCCAGGATGGTCTTGATCTCCTGATCTCGTGATCCGCCCGTCTCGGCCTCCCAAAGTAACGCTAAATTCTTAAGTGAGTAGTTAACATTGGTTTAAAAATAATAGGCCGGGCATTGTGGCTCATGCCTCTCATCCTAGCACTTTGGGAGGCCGAGGTGGGCAGATCACATGAGGTCAGGAGTTCAAGACCAGCCTGGCCAAACATGGTGAGACCCCCGTCTCTACTAAAAATACAAAAATTAGCTGGGCATGGTGGCGTGCACCTGTAATCCTAGCTACTCAGGAGGCTGAGGCAGGAGAATCTACTGAACCTGGGAGGCCGAGGTTGCAGTGAGCTGAGATGGGGCCACTGCACTCTAGCCTGGGCAACAGAGCAAGACTCTGTCTCAAAATAAATTAATTAAATAATATTATTATTATAAATACGCAGATATTGCAAAAATCTTGAAGGTGGTACTCAAATGACTAAAGGAGAAAACTGTCAGTCTCACAGAGTCAATCAAGGGAAAAACTGGGTGTGATAGTTAATCTTATGTGTGAATTTTGTAAACCAAAAATTATCTGAGACAGGTCTCAAATCAACTTAGAAGTTTATTTTGCCAAGGTTAGGGACCACTCCAGAAACAGGTCTGTGCTTTCCCCAATGATAATTTTTGAGGACTTCAATATTTAAAGGATGAAAGCAGGGTGGAGAAGAAATAGGGAGGGTAGGGTCACATTACTAAATCCACATATTACAAGATAAAAGGAGAAGGTAAGGGAATGGTCAATTATGTTTCCATCTGGTGCTCAATAAATCGGTGCTTTACACAAGGTAGGGTGAACATACAGTGGAGATATTTAACCTTTTATCAATAGCTATCTGCCTAGGAACAAAAGGAAAGGCTGTTGCTTGCATGACTTACGTTTTGCTTCATTTTTTTCTTTTGGCATAGTGAACTTCCCTTTCACATTTCAGAGGATATTTTTGGATGGGATTAGCCTTTAAATCAGCAAACTTTGGGTAAAGCAGATTGCCCTCCCTAATGTGGATGGGCCTCATCCAATCAGTTCAAGGCCTGAATAGAACAAAAAGACTAGCATCCCTGAGCAAGAGAAAATTCTCCAGCTGACTGCCTTAGAATTCTGTATAATCAGCTCTCCCAAGTTTCTAGTCTGCTGGCCTGCACTGCAGATTTTGGACTCTCCAGCTTCCATATTCACATCAGCCAATTCCTTATAATAAATCTCTTTCTATAAACACACATGCTGTTGGTTCTATTTCTGAGAAATCCTACTAATACAGTGCGTGATCTTAAATAGTCTTCCCTCTTCTGACACTGAGTGAAGCTTCAAGGAGGACAGCAAAAGAAGGAGGGCTTGACTCCAGTATCCAAAGTGCTGAGGGCTCACCCTAGGACCTATTCACTTGGCGTATTGCTCTAGCTTTACTTCACTCCCCCTTCCCACCAGGTCCCTTGGATGCCAGGTTCTAAAGCACTCCCACTGCTCACTCTTCCTGGAAGAGAGCATTGTAGTGGAATGTTGATGGAGCTCGGCAGCCAAATCAGCATACCCAGTGTCGTGACTCAGCCCCTTCACAGCTTGCAACCTTAGCTTATCAAAGTCCCTTCCCTACTCTGGAATTCCATTGTATCTGTACAATGAGAAGGCTTGATTAGATGATGTCTAAGGTCTCTACTAGAGGTGAGCACCTTTTTCCCACTCCTGGCTTCTTTTCACTCCTTTCTTCTCTTTGCCCCTGAGATGGTAGAAGGACTTAACTGCTTGGTAAATTTTGTAAGAATAATTGCCTTCGCATTGCCCTGCTTCTACTTGGGAACTGCAGAGCTCCCTATGCTATAATAGGGACTTACTCTTAGGCAAGGATGCCCAGGCCTGTCATGATTAGGTAGGTAAGTTAGCCTAATTCTCAGGTCTAGTATGAGCAAGCCCCAGCTAGCAGACCTACCGCTAAATATGTCTTACTTAACCACTACCAATAAAAAAGATGACATTTTGAGCACCACATTTTCTTTCTGTTTTTCAGCGCAGTTCAGAACAAGGGCAAAGAAGTAAAACAGTGCCATTTATTGAGATTCCTTTGCAGAATACAATAATTCCTTCTAGCCCCTTCTAGCACTTTAATAAGTGCTTGTTTAATAACAAGACAATAAAAAAATCTAATGAATAAATTCACACTAAAAGGGCTAATATAACCCTTTATAGGCTATTTATACTTTAAAAAGCACTGTAAGAAACAGAAAAAGGGCAGTGCTTTATGGTAAACATACAACTATAGTCCCTCAGTGGAAAGTATATTTTGGAGTAAGACCTTTTTCAGGGTCCCTCAAATAACACCCGTCTGTTCATCCATCAACAGTTGTTAAGAAAGTTAAAAGTAGAGATTATGGAGTTAAACTGTCTGGGCGCAAATCCTGCTTATGTCCCTGACTAGCTGTGTGACCTTGGGTAGGTTGTTTAACCTCTCTGTGCCCTAATTTTTCCATCTACAAGATGGGGTAATAGTAAGAACTTGAAAGACACTTGGTAAGCACCATAAAACTTCTGTTATGTGTAAGACACTGTCTTACTCCTAAATCCCCCAGGACTTTGCCTCTAGAATAAAATCTATAGAACCAAGAAAGGAAATTGATTGCAGAGGCTGTGGGAATGGTAAAACTAAATCAAATGCAAACATTTGGGCCAGTAACAAGGACGAATTTCTGGACAAACATGACTTTAAAAACAGGACTCTTTTCCCAGGATGAGCTCCTCAAACTGATATCAGATTGACTAATTCAGTTTCCAAACCCAGGAACTCTTTTGGGCACTTGGGACACACCTGAACATGCACAGGGATTTGTTCCCTGATGATACTGAACGTAATTCCTCCAAACTGCCACCAGGTGTCCACAGACACTTACACACCCTCTGGCTCCTAAGTCAACAAATGGGTACTTTAACTGAGAGAGAAGTTACCAGCCCAAGGGCACAAGGTTTGTTAACGATGAACTCTGTGCTAGAACCCAGGTTTGTGTGGCTGGTTATTATTCAATCTCAACTCCAAAGTGCTCCAGGGATAGAAGAAGCAAATTTCAAAGAAAGAATCAGGCCCAGGAGGAACCTGACATACCATCATACTTCTGCCTCCTTGAAGGATAACACGAGCCATCCCAACCATAAAAGGATCCTCTGCTCCACCAGAAAAGAGATATAAATTGCCCCACAGTCTCCCTGAGGCTCAAGCCCAGGGTATGACGTTTTTCACTGCTTAGAAGTTATTCTTGGCTCTACCTTCAGATGTCAGCCCTGAAATTCTCAGCTTAGACCAGCAAGCCCAGATGTATTTCCTCCTTTTGCCTTTAATGGTCCTCTCCTGGTGAGCACAGAAGTAGTTTGGGCAGCATTCAGTGCAGAGCAGGGATCCCAATCGCAAACATCCTCTCTTCCCTCTCTTAGATCTAGCTGTTTGACAAACCTAGAGGTAACTATATGCATCTTTTGTCTTGGTAAACACTGAGTACTTATAGCATGGAGTCCATCATTAGCCACCAAGAATGTTCACACTTGCACTACACCTATGTATTTCTCTTGCTTACATAAGGGCGCACCACCACCACTACTAGATCATAAGTTCCTTGAGGCAGCAACTCTGGCTTTCCTCCCAGCACTACACATGGTGGCTTACACAGTGACTGTTTGTTGAATTTGCCCCAGTGGTGACAAACTTGAAAGGCTTGTGTGGATTCTGGATGTGAGATTGTTTGTTCATGTTAGATCATTGCCCCTCTACCCTAAGGAGCTCCTACTTTGAAAAATGACATATGTCTCCACAGTGGCAATTCTGGCTCTGGGTGTAGACACACATGGGTGGTATAATCCTGGATGTTGGGATGAGGCTAAGGCTGAACAAAACTAAGAAAGCAAAGGGAGACATGGGTACAGAAACCTCCATAGCCTGGATCTCCCCTGACTCTACAGCTGCCCTAGGGAGTCATCAGATGCCCTTCTCATCTCTTCTCTTCCCCTTTCTTTCCCTCCACCTTTCTCTTTCTTTCATCTCTCTGTTCCCCTCTTTGCCCCTTTTGCTCTCTCCTCTTACTTTCCCTTTCCCTCCCATCTCCATCCTTCCCATGTTTCCCCTTCCTTTCCATCTCCCTGCATTGGATGAACAAAAACAGAGCTTCATACCTAAGACTCAGGGTCCTCCTAAAGGAGTTCCCGAGATGAGCTCAAGGACAGCTCAAAGGCAATGGCATCTGGAGTCATCTGTGCTAAAGGACTCTGCACCAGTGAGAACTCTTGGAGAAGATTCTTCCTGTACCTCTGTCTGATCTTATTTGTGTACATCATTCAATAAGTCACTGGCCTCCCAGATGCTGGCTTCCATTGTCCTTTGCACCAAGCCTCCCAGGACAGGGCCAATCCCATCTTGTTCCATAGGAGCCCACCTCCCACCTTGCCACTTGCAGGCCAGTCCAGGCAAAAAGCCTAGGAGCCTATACTTCCTATAGAAGGCAGTCAGAACACCATCAGGCCCCAGGCCCACTTTAGAAGTCATTAAGTGCCTACTCCATACACAGTTCATTGACAGTACACCAGCTTCACCACCACTGGGGGAGACACAAATGTACAACCCTGAAGTAGGTTTATGCCCTGGGAGCACATGATCTTGTCAATTGTGCTGCTCCGGTCTCAATTCAACACATCTCCACAAGTATCAGCTCTGAGCAAGGTGCTGAACTGCATTCTATGCCAGGTCACAACTAAAAAGCAACAAAACACAAATCCACCCAGTCTGGGGGTCCAATTAGTCTGGTAATAGCTTCACCAGCTGTTCTGTCACCTTGCGTCTAACATAGGGGCTCTTCCCACTGACTTCCTTCATAGCTCAGGACCTGATCTGAAAAATAAAAATCTCAGACACTTCTGCAAAGGGGTCTCTTTAGGAACTGGTGACACCTATATGTTTTTATTTACACTTTTGGTCATAATGGTAGGAGATGAAACTTGGCATAAAATGAAGACCACAGGGGAAGGGCCTAGAGCAAAACACACTGGAAATACCAAACTCCAGGGCAACTCCATGAACCTGTGATTAGTATAGAGAAATGGGTAATCTCCCTTGACTCCCAAGGCACTGCCAAGACCATGCCCAAGGCACCTCAGTGCCAAGGTTGTTAGACTTGAAAGGGAACGATGTCCTCTTTTTTTCTTCCCACCCCTAGTCATTTTGTACTTGAGAAAACTAGAAAACATAGAGGTAAAGTGATCTGCCCAACAACATATGGCTGATCAGTGAAAGAACTGGAATGTGAGCCCAGTTTTTCTGACTCTTACTACAACATTCCTCTTACAAGTACTCAGTGGTGCCTGGTTCCTTAATACAATGCCAAATGTAACAGTGAACTTGTAGCAACTTGAAGCTAGAGTTGGTTCACCCAGACAGCTGCAAAGCTAGCATACAAACTAGCTGCCATTTCAGTGGAATAATCTGACCTGAGTTTATTCCACTGGCAAGCTGATTGCTGAGGAGCCAGTCTATGGGTTCACCCAGGGGTCTCAAGGCTCCAGGAGGCTGACTCACACTAGCCACACTCACCAATATTCACATGTAATAGACACTGGGCCTCATCATCCATCCAGTGCACTGGGATGTGCCTGTCATAGTGCACAAGATCACGCAGATGTCTACACCACGTATCAGAAGTTTACAGCGGAACAGAGGGTCAGGACAGAGAATTTTTCACCTTGAGAGATATTTTAAATTAAAGAACCAGAATGTCCTTTCCGTGAATACTGCTAAGTGAAATAAACATGTTTCAATCTCCTTTTTGAAAAACAGCATGGTCACTTTTTTGTTGGCCTTTGTTACCCCAACATCCCCCAACAACGTGTTAACAAGCGTTTATCACATACTACAATTTCCAAGCCTACAGATGAATCTACACTGATTTCACTTCAGGGTGATTGTTTCCAGGTACTTCCTCAAGGAGGCACTATAGACTCATTCAACTGTCCCCAAAGCATAGCTGGAGAAATTACTTCTTGGAAGGCTTTCGGTAAAGCACACAGAGAAAACAAGTCACCTTCATAATGTGTGACTTCAGATTAGCCTCAAAGAGGACTCCTGTTCTTGTGTTCTCTTCCAGACTTTTTGCCTCTTTTTTTGTTGACCCAGATCTCAAGTTCTTTGGGCCTTATATACCTCTTGCCTTTTAATAATGAGGTCACACTCCAAATCCTGGTCTTTAGTGCCTAGAACAAAAGGGAGTATTGGGAGTGGGCCCCTTCCTCCCTGGCCCACCCCATGGATGGGGATTAAACTCTATTTAACTCTATTATGGAGACCATTCAGCCTTATCATCCCAATGTGCCTCATTTTCTGGAAGGTCAGAACCCTGTCACTGGCTCTGGCTGTGTCACTCGAGGGGGTCCTTAGTCTTCAGGACAAGCCCTTTTTTGTTTTTTGTTTTTTTAAAGTGAAAGCAAGTTCTTTAGGAAAGTAAAGGAATAAAAGGATGACTACTCCACAGGCAGAGCAATCAGGACAAGCCCTTTTATAATGCCTCTGACTATTTCTGACCTGGATAAGCTATCAGGCTTCTGGGTAAAATAAAACTCCTCTTATTAGTGATTAGAATAGTCAGTGTCCAGTCATGACAGCAATGATGTTAATATGAGAAACAAGAGTAGCAACAATAGCAGCTATTGAATCGTGTCTTGTCATTTATGAGACAAGGGAAGGAGGCTGGGTTTCTACAGAGCAGGGCCTCACTTCACTGTGGTATGTGCCATCAAGCCTGTACCCAGGGTAGTTTCTGTATCAAGGCCGGCAGGAAGAGCCACACTGACCTTTGCCATTCACCCAGCCAGAGGGGACATCCAGAGCTTGGAGGCATAGCCAGAAGGCCAGCCTGGGATGACTGAGCCAGCCTTTGCCCATCCTGGGCAAAGGATGGGCAAAGGAAAGACATTAGAGGGGATGTAGCTCTGCTTCTGCTGAGAATCAGCACTTGAAGTCTACAAAGACAAAGGCTTTCCCAAACATAGCATTCCCCAGAACTGGCTGAACCTAGGGAGCCATGGCTCAAAACTCTTCCAGAACCTTTCCCAAGACTTCTTGTGCAACTTTGGCCTGTTTCGCCCTGTGTCTTTCCCAACAGATAAGAAGGAAAGGGGGTGAGACAGAGAGACCACAAGTGAGAGAATGACTCTGGTTTAATCCACCAGCTCTGAAAAGTACCTGGAACTCCTCACTTTTTGGAAGTGAGTTGTCAAAAAGTGTGCTTAGGTCCCTCTTGAAAGCCCAGGACTTGCCATCCTAAATCTCCTCTAGGGCCTCTGCAACTCTGGGTTCTGTCTTCATAGGCCAGAAGCACTAGGCTCTTCCTTAATGCTGACTTCTAATGTTAAGAAGCTCCCCCAAAAAAATGTGCTGCATTCCTTCTTCACAGCATGTATCACAGCTTGTAATTAGTTTTGCGTGTGATGATTTGATTCTTAAATTAAGTACCACAGAGTCAGGAATTGAATCTGATCTCATATAGAAATTGGCCCAGGGTTTAGGATACAGTAAGCTCCATAAATATATGTTGAATAAATGAATGTATGAACAAATGAGTACCAGTCAGTTCTGAGTACCATGTTTTATGAGAGGAGTTGACAAACTATAGCATATACAGAGATGGCAGCCAGGATTGGGAATGTTCTTGAGATCTTATTACATTAGAAAGGACTGAAATGACACAGGCTATAGAGACCAAGATGAGGATACGTATGAAAGAGACTAGTCTATTGTTTCCTGATGTCACATGGAGGAAGCATTCATGAGACTTGATTCACATTGTTCCAGAAGGCAGAATGGGAACCAAGAAGCAAAAGTCCCAGGCAGATTGTAGCTCCAAGCAGATGAATATACCCCATGGCTAGAATCGTCCCAGGGTGGGACAGTTTATTCAGTCTCCCATTAGACTGAATGGTCACGCAGAGGCTGGATGCCACCCTGCAGGAGCAGGACAGGGCGGGCCTGCATCTTGCAAGAGGTTCAGCCAGCAGACCGGTTACTGAGATTACCTGGAAGATTCCAAGTTCATTTCTCACATGCTCCAGGAGAACAAAAGGACAAGTTTTCATGTGGAATGAGTCTTGTAAGACCCCAGGAAAAACTATGAAAGAGGAAAAATCTGACAGCCTCCCTTGTTTACCTTTTCAGAAGCCTTATTCTCTCTACTAGCAAAACTCCTAATGTTCACATTCTTGTTCTGGGTGCAAGCAAGCGAAGAAAAGAACTCACTTTAAAAGTGTTAATGCCTTAATATGTCAATCCATATTTTGAAAGAGGGTGCCTCAACAAAGCAATGTGCAGATATAATAGTAGGGCTTTTGGCACAATAGCATTTGAGCAGTAAAGTCTTAGATGTCCTCCAATCAATCAACCAAAAAGGGTTCAGAAGCTGTCCATGTCCAGCATAGTGCTAGGCAGGGGGAATGGGCACCAGATTGGGAGGTAGAAGTTCTGTGTTCAAGTCCTAGCTCTGCATTATACTGACTATGCGATCTTGATTAATTACTTAGCTTCTCTGAACTTTACCTGTGAAACTCACATGTACCTCACAGGGTCAAATGAAACACTAAATATGAGAGTGCTTTGTAAAATGTAAAGTACTATGGATGTAGCATTATTGTGATTATTATTTTTAGACATAAGTGGGAATGCAAAGCAACGTAAGGTCAAGTCTCTGTCTTCAGGTAGCTCACCGTTTAGTCACACCACATGGCAGGCCTAAAATGAGCTACTCTTCTTTATTCTCCCCTTCTTGAACATAAACATGCAAAAGAACATAGGAACAGGTGGGAGTGGAATGCAGAGAGAGAGAGAGAGAGAGACACTGGCAGCTCTGGCCCAGGGAGAGGGCTGAGCTAAGACCTGGCCATGCCTGATCCCTGCCCAGAGCCCTGTCTTCCTTCCTGGCACTGGGAGGCTTACTTCTTGTTCTCTTGACTCCATTGCTCCCAGTAGCTCAAGGGACTCTAAACTCAATACCATCCACAACCACTTCAAGCACAACAGATATCCTCAACCTCCACCCTTCCCATCCCCACTTTAGAGGAGACAGTTCCCATAAATGAAGAACCTGCTTGACCCATTCAGGAAATTAAATCTTTATTGCAAATAAAGGGTTTCTTGTTTCATTATTATGTTACATAGAACTGACTCAGAGCAAATTAAAACTGATTTCCACAATGGCATAACGACCTTGCTTTTCACGGATGGCATGGCAGTACAAAAAGAAATCACTAAAACCACAAGACTAAGGATTTAACTGAGATTCAAGGATATATTTCCTAACAAGAAGTGAACTATAAAGAAAATGGAATCTTTTATTATCTGTCTGCTTGTTTGTTGTTCTGGTAGATTAAATCAGAGTAGGCAAACTTTTTCTGTAAAGAGCCATATAGTAAAGATTTTAAGTATTTATGAACCAAAGATATTACAAAAGTACCTATATACGATGAGAGAAAACAAATTTCCACAATTTTTATTGGCAAAATCCAAAATATAATAATAATTGAATACAATGTTTTCGTAATACTGGTCTACCAATGAGAAAAACTGAATTCTTTTTTTAGGTGTCGGGAGGGTAACATATCATTTAATTGGGGTTCAAAGCCATTGTTCCCTTTTTTTTTCTTGAGGCAGAGTTTCGCTCTTGTTGCCCAGGCTGGAATGCAGTGGCGCCATCTCGGCTCACTGCAACCTCCGCCTCCCCAGTTCAAGCAATTCTCCTGACTAGCCTCCTGAGTAGGTGGGATTATAGGCACCCGCCACAATGCCCAGCTAATTTTCTGTATTTTTAGTAGAGACAGGGTTTCACCATGTTGTCCAGGCTGGTCTTGAACTCCTATTATCAAAATCTATTGCAAATGTTCATCTACTAACGTTGATATGTAATGCATAGTCCATTTTTTTAAATGTCTTTTCACACAGATAGATACTGCCAAATACTGATATCCACAAACATTTGATTTTAGTTGAGCATATTTAGCACTTGGAAGGTCTTTCTAGAACTCTACAAGAATTATCACTTGATATTTGCCTTACAACATGTCATTACATTAAAGACAAATCACTTCCAATTGAAGGTTGGGGGAAAGCTCTTTAATTATAATGCAATGGATTTTGAAATATGGAAATTTGCTTTGTATTTGCATTGATGTCCAAGAAACACTGCTGGAACTATATAATTTGAGCTCAAAAAATATATTAGCTAAAATTTATGTGGAATAAAAATTCCACTTTTTTTTTTTGTATTTTTTTTTTTTTTTAGAAAGGAGGGGGG